>NW_026585644.1:60422533-60527923 GCF_907164565.1 Psammomys obesus
TGTGTGTGTGTGTGTGTGTGTGTGTGTGTGTGTGTGTGTGTGTGTGTTTCCTGCTCTATAACAAAATAACTGAAAAAATTAATAGATAATGAAAATGGTTTACTTTGGCCTAGTCTGGAAAGATACAGGCCAAGGCTAAGTGAGTCTGCTGGGCCAAACAGCAACAAGCAAAGAGACTGTGGTGGTGCAAAAATTATTACATCACAAACCAAGTGTAAAAGAAGAATGAGGACCACCCAAAGTCTCAAAACCCTTTCTGAAGGAATACCCTGATGACCTAAGGACCTCAAGGCCCCACCTCACCATCTCCCAATATTATCACCCAGAGGCCCAAATCTTTAACTTGTAGACTTCAGAAGGATGCTTATGTAAACCATGACAACATATAATGGGATATTATTGTGTCCTAAAAGAAAGGAATTTCTGCAACACACTGCAAGATTTTGCTTTTGTTTGCTTGCAATGCAACCACTAATCTATGTCCATAGCTTTTCCACTTTTCTACAATTAATGGTTTGCAGTCCCACTCAGAAAATAGGAGTGCCATTTATGTCCCAGTTCTTTATAAACTCTAACTCATGACTCCAGATGGAGTAGCATAACTCATGTGACACCTATGGAAAACATGACAAATGCAAAGGGTTCAGTGGTCATTCCTTTCAAAGGACTAGCCACCAAACCTAACCCTGCCTTCTCCTACAGACCCCACAGGCACCACCACACATGGCACAGACCCAGAGAAGGGCAGACTCATCAAAGAAGCTTCTTTTTGCAGCAGCAAGAGACCATCACAGAAAGCCACAGCTAATCAAAATGTAAATAACAACTACCATGGGACCCCCAGCCTAACCTGATATATCTACAATATAACACCTGCACCTAAACCTCAGCCAACATCACTGAAGGGGCACAAAGACTAGAGTCAGGAGACCAGGAAGTCTGCCTTGAAACTGTGGCTTTTAGCAAGGGCAGGAGGCTGCACCCATGAAACCTCAGCAACATGACTGGTCAACAACACCCAAAAAATTCCAACAAGTTGACATCCCAATGTAGATGGAGCAAATTTCACACAGCCCCCACCCTAAATGAAGAGCTACAAGCAATTAGCAATTGCTAAGAGAAGGAAAGGTAAGTCTTCCCGAGAGATGACTGGTTATCCAGAACCAAGTGGCCAGTCTTAGAGTACATACACAAGCAGGCAAAACTGAACACACTCAACAAGCTATAGTATTAAAATGGTTAAAGAAGAGAGGACTGTGAATTTCTGTGGAGGTGGGGGAATACAATACAATTATATTTTAGTTAAATTTTAAAGGCTTCTGAAGATAAAATAAGAAAAAATTCAAACTCAAATGTACAATGAATCTGAGGTATTTCTGACATCCTCATCTTTCCTACATCACATAGCTTCACTATAGCCTTGACTCTGAACATATGATGGGTATACATGCACCATACAGACTGTCTCAACACAATGCCCAGGAACAGTCTGAAACACCAGCTCAGCTTTGAGACTGCTTCTTATCATCAACAGCAACTTTTTTATTATACTATAAAGAGTTTTTATAGAAATATAATGATTTAGAGCAGTAAGTCTCACTCTGGGGGTCGCCTATCAGATATCCTGCATATCAGATATTTACATTACAATTCTTTTTTTTAATTTCTTTTTTTTTATTTTATTTTTATTTTTAGTTACAATTTGTTAACTCTGTGTCCCAGCTGTATCCCGCTCCCTCATTCCCTCCCCCTCCCCAACTCCCTCCCTGGTCTCCTCCCTGCCCCTTTCCAAGTCCACTGATAGGGGAGGACCTCCTCCCCTTTCATTTCACCCTGTTTTATCAGGTATCTTCAAGGCTGGCTGCAAAGTCCTCCTCTGTGGTACATTACAATTCTTAATTGCAGCAAAATAACAGTTGTGAAATAACAATGAAAGAAATCTTATGGTTGATAGTCCCCACAACATAAGGAACTGCATTAAAGGGTTGTAGCTTTAGGAATGAGGAGAACCACTGATTTTGCGGAACCAAAGACTTTTAGTATTTTTCTACCACCTTTCCTTGGCATGTTAGTATCAGGTTGGTATGTCTTTGGGTTGTAGAGTGTTTGAATATTTGATTTGTAAAATTACTGTTTTTAAGCTTTTGACTTTAATTTCATTTTGAAAAGTTATCATGTTAATTATGGTTTAGGATTAGGGCAGAACTTCCAATAATTCTGCCGTTTAGTATGACCCATGTACAGGAAGCAGCATTCTTCTGACAAGACCTCTTACTGAGTCATAATCTGACTTTGCTAAAGGACTTGAAAGGTTCACTGTCATCCTATGAATCTATAACATATTAACAAAAGGTTTTCATGTGAAAATAGTCTACCTGCAACAACTAAATAAGTTTATACTAATTTAGATAACAGTCTTTTTAAATAAATGTCTACTGTACTTGGTTCTACTGTGCAGAAACTGTTGAACACGCTTAATGCAAAGTGCTGAGGAAATAGTTCCATCCTTATTAAGCTTACAAGATATACGGCCTGGAGAGATGGCTCACCAGCCAAGAGCATAAACTGCTCTTGCAGAAGACACAAGCTTGGATTCCAAGACCCACACAACGGGGTGCATACCTCCTGTCTCCAGCTCCAAGACCTGACTCCCTTTTCTGGCCTCCACTGGCATGTGTGAGCACATGAACACATATGCACATACACTGCACGCGCACACACACACACTCTAATTAAAAGATCCTTTGTAAAAAAGAGAACCACTGATGGCCTACCTGTATTTGGCCCCAACCTGTTAAAGGCGGAGTGGACAGACTTGGAACTAACTTCATTATGCTGTTCTCCTGTCAGTGAGAACTCACTCCAAAAAAATTAGTCTGTTTCTCTTTTATTTCATATCATCCTCTAATCAAAACCAATACAATTTCTAATTCCTCAGCGTCTGGACATAAGCAGGCCTTGGTTTTACACCATGTGGTACAGTATTATTTTAACAACTCATTTGAGTGTTGATGATCAAAAGAATATTTGAATACAGTTAATGGTATAGTCCCAAAGCAGACTGCTATAGCGCAATGAAATCCAAGCAACAATGTAATTTTACAAAGTTAAATGAAGAAATCCAGATGTGGAAGCTGAACCTATATAAAGCATAAAGAAAGCAAAGCCTGTCTGCATGGTCAGCAGCACATAGCTTACCCCAGCATTTAAAGGGTGTACTTACCTAATGCTGGCCATATGTTTCTAAATTCGGATCCTGAATATCTAAATGTGTCATGAGCCTAAGATATGTTGTGGTTTCTGACTCTTTACTACATTACTATATTTTAGTAAAAAAGGGTTTGGTTTTGTTTTTTTAGTTTGCTGTTGTTTAAACACAAATCACTTCTGTTCACTCAGGAGTCTTTCGACATTTTACTAGATGTGTAAGAATATAAAACAGAAATAAGTGGTAAAATCTGCACATTCTAGACAGGTAAGAAAGCATTCTTCACACTTTTAGTATCAACATGTCCAACTTCCCACGTTGTGTTCTAAATATAAGCTCACCACTGTTGTGGATAGAAACATGTTTTTGTTTTAATCTCTGGTGTGGGATGTGGGATTGATTCAGATTGTCCACAGCAGCAAACTATTTGCAGGCTCTGAGAGGTTCTCGTTGCCAGCTGTAGATATTTTAAATCTGAGAACTCTGAAGACAGAATAAAAGCCAGAGCCCAGAGAGTGTGGAGGAGAGAAAGAACAAGGCTGTTCCTGCTTCCCCACCCTAAGGCTCCTGTTGCTGTTGATGCAGTGAGATAAGAAGTTGGAGATCTCTCTCTCTCCTGAAATGTGTATTGGACTGGCTCCAATGAGCCTGACAACCCTAACCAGTAGGAAGCAGCTAAGAGAACTATTCCCCCTCTCCCACTAACCCCTTCTCTCTCTTACCTGGTGCTGGGGTGTTTGTTGGAAGGGATTAGGGTGGAGTAGGGAGAAAGAGATATAAAAAAGGTAAATAAAATAATTTTTTTAAGTATGCCAACACACCATCCTGGCAGGAGGAAAGAAAGAGTGAAATTTGTGCCCATCCCTTTGGCTACCGAAACAATGGCACTCAAAGGTATTGTTACTCCCCGCCCCCCAAGAATGCTGAAAAAGGCTGAAACATGATTCCATCCAGAAAAAGAATTTGTCTCCCAAGAAGAGATTTTACACAGTGCTGACAACTGATAGGAAAGGCTAGGAGCCTATTAGACAATGATAGATTACGGGAAGACCACATCTTGACTGATTCTACTTAGTTAAGCAAATGACTTGCCTGTATTTATGCCTAAATCTCATATCAAAGTCCCTAAAGATGGACTTGGGAGTGGGGGTCACTGAACCCTTCTCTCTGCTTTTCATTTGTTTCTTTAACTGTTCTACTGAGAGCAAGTGGCTGAGCTGAAGTTGTTGGACCGAGGATTTTATCCTAACCTCAATAACGTGCACATTTTAGTATGTATATTTTGAGTAAAATAGCTAATAATAGCTTAAGGGTCATTACTTACCTGCCAGTCGGGCACAGGTCATTTTCTGACTGGCTTCTTCAGAAGAGAAGAGAAGCTGTGTGTCAGCTTCAACAACAAAAGCTACTTTACTTTCAACTTTTAAATTCAGTTATGAAAAGTTTCTATCCCTAAAAGAAATCATCTTAAGCCAAGGGTTGGTGGCAGATGTCTTCAATCCTAGGGCTTGAGAGATAGAGGCAGGTGAGTCTTGGTGAGTCTGAGGACAGCCTGATCCACCGAGCCAGTTCTAGGGTAGCCAGGGCTATTACACAGAGAAACCCTGTCTCAATCATTTTAAACAGTAAGTAGGGACATTTTTCCACAGTAGAGGCCTGGCATCATCTTATTTTTTTTTTTATTTTCTAGTATTAAATAAAAATTACAAGAGGCCATTACTTTAGACTGAGTTCCTATACAGTCACCAAGAATCAACATAGTAAAAACTAAATGGGGTCACTATAATAAAGACCTAAGTCACAAAACTGAAACTAAATTGTTACCTGGCAATTAAGCAATCAGGAGAATAATCAATAACAGCCAAATTTCCTACGTGTCTGTTTCAATGACACAATAATGACGTCCCCATGTGATGGTTAAAATGCGGATCATGCTCCCTCTTAGGCAGGAACTAAAGCCCTCTACAGCAGGAAGAATTTCTAAGGATATGGATCATCCAGCAGCTTCCCCAAGAAAGATTGCTGGGACCACAGCTCTGTATTCAGAGAAGAACAACTCAAATGTTGTGCAGCAACACATTTACCAGCAGCAGTTAGGAAGCTGACACAGGATGATGGAAATCTCAAGTTCAGCCAGCATCTCCAAGAAACATTGTCTCAAAACATTAAAAATAAAAGAGTTTGGGTAGGGGAGACTCAGTGGTCAATGCCATCAGCTCAATCATTAGAGAGGAAGAGAAAGCTAGAGGGAGGGAGGGAACTTCAACCTATCCAAGAAGGGACTCAGCCTAGAATGGTGGTTCTCAATCTATGGGTCACGCCCATCTGTTATCAAAAAATAAAGACCTTCATCTTCCTAATACATAGTTTCATTTTGAAATAAATCTGTTTTACATTTTTCATTTATATTAAATTATAGTTTTACCCAAAGTGGTTAGATTTCATATGGAATTTATTCCCATTATTTAATAAAATTTAAGGTAATATGGTGTTTCATTTCTATAAAAATTTTATCAGTTCAAATACTCAACCATTTCAAAATGGTCAGTGTGTTGGTGGTTTTGTGTTAATTTAACACAAGCTGAGTCATCTGGGAAGAAGGAACCTCAGTTGAGAAAATGCCTCCACCCAACATTTTCTTGATTGATGATTGATGCGAGAGGGTCCAGCCCACTGTGACCAGTGTCATCATTGAACTGGAGATCCTGGATGCTAAAATAAAGCAGACTGAGCAAGCCATTAAGAAAAAAGCCAGTAAGCAGCAGCCCTCCAGGGCCTCTGCATCAGCCTGCCTCCAGGGTCCAGCCCTGGCTTCCATCAGTGATGGACTTATTAGCTGTAAGGTTAAATAAGCCCTTTCCCTCCTCATGTTGATTTATCCCTGCAATAAAAACCCTAGCTACAATAATCAGTTGTACTGAGAACACTCGGGAGAAGAAAATAGAGGAAAGACAATCTACTTCCAACAGAAGAAAATAATGAAGATTTCAGTTCTAGGATGGAAAAGTAACAGATCCATTGTCAAACTACAGCTAATGCTTGTTTCAAATTCCTTCAAGTAAAAATTATCAGCAAGAATACTTTGTTTATGGGTTTAATTAGGTGAACCTCAATACATTAGGGTCTAATTTCTTTCTGTCACTACATGAATTGGCAATGTCCTTTTAAAAATCATTTTGATGGTATGTTAAAATCTGTTCTAAAAGAGAGAGAGAGATTGTAAGTCATAAATGAAGCACTCAGCAATCAGGGATGGAAATAAGACATTTTGTAGCTAAGCTAATACATTAAAAGACGGAAGTCTACATCTGGTTTCAATATTACTATGAATTCCCTGGCAAATTTAAAAAGAATTTCATTGTACAAAAACAAAAAGATGGTTTTGATAGGCTTTAGTCCTCTGGTTACTTTTGTTTCTAAAGTCATATGATTAGTATAATAATATGATACATTTAATATGTCACCATGTATATGGTTTTGATAAAAAAATGCACCCACCAACTTGTCTTAAGGGAAAATGCATAAATGATTTTAAAATAAACAGAAATCCTTAATGTTTTAGTCAGTAAAAGCAAATGCAAGTGAAGTTTTTAAGTTTATACAAGTTAGGAATATACATTTGTAAAAATAAGTCAAAGTTAACTCATCTCTTTCATTTAATCATCTATGCACATGAAACAATATATCCATTCTGTATTTGTTGTTGTTAGCTCACAGGGATACTGAAAATCATTGTGGAATGAAACTTCACATTTTATAACAAACTATCCTACTACATTTCACTCAAACAATGATTTTGCATAGGATTAGTTTTAAAAATATATTTGTCTGTGCACATGTGTGTGTGCATGTGTGAGGGCGTGTGTGTGCATATGTGTGTATGTGTGTATGCGAATGCACACGTTATACATGTGTACAGAAATCTGAGAGGTCGTGTGTGCATATGTGTGTATGTGTGTATGCGAATGCACACGTTATACATGTGTACAGAAATCTGAGAGGTCAGAGCATTGGATCCCCTGGAAATGAAATTACAGAGAGTTGTGAACAGCCATGTGTGTATTGAGAACTAAACATAGGCCCTCTTACAAGAACAAGTGCTTATAACTGTTTTAGCCAACTCTCCAGTCCCTTTTGCATTAAGATCTTAAAAGCTGACCAAGGACTAATAAGATGGCTCAATAGGTAAAATCCCCTGCTGAACAAGCCTGATGACCTGACTGTGATGCCCATGGTGGAAGGCAAGAAGTCACTGGCAAGTTATTGTCTGACCTCCATACACTCACTGCTGTATACCACCTTGATTCACATGCACACCACAAACATACACCCGTGTAATTAAACAAACAGGTCAGAACTCAATTATATAATCTTTATAGTCCATTAAGCCTGTGTCAAATTGCATCTCTTTCAAAACATAACCTTACATTACTCTAGTCAAATTTATCTACTAACTGATAACTTACATTATTTAGTTCCTACCATTCATTACTCTATGCCTACTGTTTTACGTAATACCCAAACAAACAAGAGCAGAGAAGGTAGGCACTGAACAATTTAAAACCCTGCTCTACTGCCCCCTTCTTCATGATATTCTGGACAGTTAGTAAACAAATCATTACAACACTATGAGATGCTATGGAAACACCCCGCAACAACTATCCTTAAAGCTGATTGTATCAAAACCAGCATTCTTAAAACCCAAGCCATTTAAATACCCTTCGAGGCCTTGAATGCCACGCAGCTACTGCCAACCGCAGCCATTTCACTGCACCATCTTCCCCACTGAGGGAAGCTTCACAGCTGAGATAACTTACCTGACTCTTGAAAAGTGGACAAAGTTTATCAAGTGACCCCCTGCTCAGAGGAAGCCCATAGGCTGCTCAGTTTCCAAGTGGTTCCCTAGTAAGGGAAGCAGGGGCTGACTCTGACATGAACTCAGTGGCTGGCTCTTTGATCACCTCCCCCTGGGGGTAGCCTTTCCAGGCCACAGAGGAAGACAATACAGCCAGCCCTGATGAGATTTGATAGGCTTGGGACAGATAGAAAGGGGAGGATGTCGTCCCTATCAGTGGACTAGGGGAGAGGCATAGTGAATGGGACAGGAAGGAGACAGGGAGGGGGCTACAGCCAGGATAAAAAGCGAATAAATTGTAATAAGTAAGTAAAAAATTAAACAAATAAGTAAATAAATTTAAAAACGTGTTATAAAAAAGAACATAGCTGTTATAGATAGAAGGCTTCACCAGTGCTTTATGGCTCCTTGCAACTATCTCTGAAGCTGTGGTAGATTCCTGAGACAGAACCAATTTGTTTCACTTTTCCTTATAAGAAGTATTTATGTACATCTAAACTATACTCATTCAAAGACATCAGAAGAAGGAATCTTTGTTGGTTGCTCATACAATGGATATTATCTCCTCCTGGCCTTTCTCCATAAAGACCCTATTTGGGTACACAAGACTTTGCGGTCCATATTCCATCAATCTTTTCCATTTCTTATATTCAAGCAAGGCCCATGGGTGATCTTACAGGCAGTATGCCTACTGAGCTCCATGATAGCTTCAGCTTGGTGCTTAGAGAGTTGGAACAAATCAAAACAGAGCCCAGCAATCTATGTGTTGAAGAAATAAGAGTTCAGACTCCTGGAATGCTAAGCTGGCTGGCATTAGCAGAACCAGAAAGAGAAATGTCACAGAGAGGCAAAAGGGGGCGCTCCTAAGAACCACAGATTCTTCTAACTGGTAGCCAAGTACTGAGCAACACATCTCCAAGAAACCTAATAAGGCTGCAGGAAAGGAACAGGGAGGCATTCCTTTATGCAACACCAGGAACAGTTCTTGTCCTCCCCAGCTAGAGTGAAAGCCCTTCTTAATGTATGCACCATTGAGCAGAATCCTAAGAAAGTAGGAATAAGTGAGAAAATCAATACTTGGAATCAATAATGAGAATCAAAGTCTCTGCTTTTATTATAAAAATGTAGTATATACCCACAGTGAACTACAAGGTGAACAAAACTATGCCCGTTACAAAGAAACAAACAAAACAAAAACAATAAAACTATAAATCATTACATTAGGCAAATTAAGACAAAAAGACATGGTTTACATGTTTCCTCTAATACCAATAAATGAAAAATAAAAAGAGACATGCCAAGGGCTGGGAAGATGGTTCATGAGGTAAAAGCACTTGCCACTGGGCCTCAAGATCCTCAGTCCTGTGAACCCACGTGGTGTTGTAATGGAGAAGGGAAAGAACTGGCCCCCTAAGCTGTCCTCTGACTCTCACACGCACAGCATGGCACGCATGAGCAAGCAAATACACACCTTAAATAGACATGATTTAGTCAAAGGCCAGATGAGCATATATGAAAGTACCACAATGATAGACATTATCTTAAAAGCTATGCAAGATAAAATTTGTGTGTATGTTTACACACAGATGTGTGGCCCTGTATCAGAGACTAGTTTTTTCTGGAATATAAAGCACGTGAGAAAATAAGACAAAGGGAAGTCAAATGCTTTACACCTTAACAAATACCCTTCAGAGTAGAAGAACCAAGATGTGGAGAAACTACTGCAGAGGAAATAATAGTTTGTAGTAGCACTAGAAGTTGCTGCAGTAGAAGCAGCTTAAATCCGGAGGGAGATTTCCATAGTGTGTTTAATAGTAAACACCTTTAGAAAAATTAGAAAACTTAAACAAGCAGAAAGACACCAGTTAGAATCAGCACAAAAACCCATCTACTGTCTGAAGCTGTTAAACCCCTGAAACATAAAATAGTTCAGAAATCAGCCACAAACACACCTAGAAAACTGAACATAACCAACTGGGAGATAGCTCAAAACTACAAACTAATACCCACAAGGCCTTGGGTTTGCTCACTGGCCCCACAAGAGAGAATTGGGAGAAAATGAGGCCCAATGACTCAGTAATTCTCCTATCTTTGGATATATTCAATGACCATTAAAAATACAAATAAACTTAAAAACGTATGTACAATGATTTTGTAGCTTTGGTTTTAATGGTCAAAAACCAAAATGCCGGAACTCATTCTATTCAAGGGAATGAAAAATATATAAGCATTCCATTATACTCACATAAAACCTTCATGTATTGGTATGAGAAAGTATCTAAAATATGTAATTAAAAAAGAAAAAAAAGGAACAAGTAGAAAAAAGGGAAAAGACTCACAACACCACATACAGAGTTTTTGAAGTCTCCTGCTAGATGGCTACAACATGTATAAAATTTGTAACTCATTATTAATTTAAAACTAAAAAGTTAAATACCATTCTTTAAAAGATTTTTGTCTTAACAATACTAAAGTAGCTCTTTCATACAGAACTGCATGGATACAGAATGTTGGACCTCATCACCTTTGTCCTTCAATAGAAAACACTGATGTAGGTAAGAAAAGTAATATGTTATTATACCCATTTTAGGATTTGGAATCTCAGGTTGAGTGAAGTTACACAATGCACATGACTAAACACTATCCCAGGCACTGAATTTTAGTTTTTTTGGCTCCACATCCCGAACTCCCACTAAAGAACATCACTCCAAATAATCTCTGCTGCAGGATGCTATGAATCAGGTTAGCACAGACAGAGAGATTTGGCTGGACAAGTCATCTGCCTACAGAGGAATGTACAATAAGAAAATAGTGTATGAAAGTGGGCCTGGCTCACAAAAGCAACTATAACTGTGAAAAAAAAGAATAGCAACAAAGGAGGAAACTGGGCAACTTACCAAGGGAAAACAAGAGAATACCATTACAAACTTAATGTACTTAGTTAAGGTAAAAAGGGATCACCTATTTGGAGGACTATGTTTTAACATGGAAAAGTCATAAATAAAAGTGTTGATAATCCAATCAAAACTTTAAAAAGGTGTGATGAAGCACGATGTGTACAGTGTACTGAACTGGAGATTAGACATGGTAACACATAATTGCTATAAAAATGTTGATAGACTAATCCTGTACATATTGCCATTATTTTCCATTCGTTTTAAAGCAATGACTTACAACACCCAAAACTCAGTCTTGACTCCAGGGGAGACACCAAATAAAAAGGAAAGTATCACTTTCTATACAAAACACTCACTGCTATGATTTGAACATGAAATGCCCAAAAAAGACTTGTACTAAAGGCTTGGTGCACAGCTGGTGGAACTATTGAGAGGTCATCGGATCATCAGGAACTAGTCTATTGATGGGTGGACTGACAGCTGAATGAGCTATTAGAAGGTGGGGCCTTACTGGAAAAAGTAGATGGCTGTGGGGCATGACTTGGAGAAACATAGCATGTCCTGTTCTCCCTCCCATTCCCCTCGGACTCCAGCTCTGAGATGAACAGCTTTACCCCTTACAGCTTCCCGACATGATGCTCTGCCTTGTCACTGGTCAAAAAGCCAGTGATCCCCATGAGCCAAAATTAATCTTCTTGCTTTAGTTTCTGGTATTTTACAACCATGGCAAAAGACAACATTCTCCTCAGACTCTAGTACAGAAATGAACTCATCTCAGTGCCTATGACTAAGAAAACTGTGTGGAACAGTACAGGAGCCTGCCACAGAGGGCCTCTGAAAGGCTCTGCCCTGCAGACTATCAAAGCAGATGCTGAGACTTATATCCAACCTTTGGGCAGAGTGCAGGGAATTTCATGAAAGAAGTAGGAAATAATAAGACCTGGAGAGAACAGGAGCTCCACAAGGAGAGCAACAGAGATAAAAAATCTGAGCACAGGGGTCTTTCCTGAGACTCATACTCCAACCAAGTACCATGCATGGAGATAACCTAGAACCCTGCACAGATGTAGCCCATGGCAGTTCAGTGTCCAAGTGGGTTCCATAGTAATGGGAACAGGGACTGTCTCTGACATAAACTGATTGGCCTGCTCTTTGATCACCTCACCCTGATGGGGAAGTAGCCTTACCAGGCCAGAGAGGAAGACAATGCAGCCACTCCTGTGAGACATAATAGACTAGGATCAAAAGGAAGGAAAAGAAGACCTCCCCTATCAGTGGACTTGGGAAGGGGCGCACGTGGAGAAGGGGGGGAGGGTTGGATTGGGAGGAGAGGGGAGGGGGCCACGGGGGGATACAGTGAATAAAGTGTAGTTAATAAAAATTAATTTAAAAATGGAAAAAAAAAAGAAAACTGCTGTGAGCAGAAGGGCTGGGAACCACAACTATGACACTGGTCTTTAATGCCAAGAGTGGACTCTCCACTCACTACTGAATAGGAGCAACACACTCTTTAAGAAACACCAACCTTCCTGTCCCTATTGTAAGGGAGAACATTAGGGGCCAAGCAGCTTTGACAATCAGTATCACCAAACACTACTATCAAGACTTAGTTTTCATTATGAAAGCTATTTTTGAGGGGCTTTTTAATTTTTTAATTCTTGTTGTCTTTTGGGGAGCTTTTTTGTTTTGAAAATGTGCAAAAATGTGTTGTTCTCTTTGACTCATATAGCACATCTGGCTCTTAACATACTGTTTCCCTTATAAGGCAGTCACTTCTCCATCTTCAGACCACATCCTAGTCAACCTCATCATGGTCACAAGAGGAGACAACTACCAACCACATCACAGTCCACATGCTCACAGTAGTTAGCTCAGAGAAAGGAACAGCACATTCTGAAGCAGTGAGGGGCAGGACCTTAACTCTGTACTGCTGGATCTCCACTGAAGGCTAGAAGCCAGGCTGTGAGAAGCCAGGCTGTTAGCAGCCATCCTCTAGATATCGAAGAAGTGTTCGGTGAAGCTGGCATTAACATGGAGGTATCACAACAGAACAACTTTATTCATTGTGCAATCCTGAATCAAGCCATTACAGTAGAAATTTTATGAAGAATTTCAGTTACATTAGCAAACAGATTTCCTTTATGTTTAAAAAAGAAAGTACAGGGCTGGGCGTGGTGGCACACACCAACACTTAGGAGACAGGGACAAGTAGATCCCTGAAAGTTCAAGGCCTGTCTAGTCTAGATGGTGAGGTCTAGGATGGCCAGGTCTCTGGAGAAAGATGGAGACAGAGAGAGAGAGTCTGAATCTGTCTCAAAATAAATAAATAATAAAAAGTATGATGTGTTTTTCTCTTACTCGTAACCAACTGTTGGAACTTATACAGGACCTAGAAGCTAACATGAAAGAGAGGGAAGTTCCTAGTAAAGAGGTTTGCATGTATAAAAAACTAAATCCAGAAATGCTAACAGTTAGTCTGAACATTTAACAGTATAAAATCCCTGAACGGACTCCTATTCTTTGTCTCTAAACAAAGGAATGTAACATTTGGGGCCAGTGAAAGTATAATAAAATTGTCTCTTACAAGATACATGAAGATTTTTTAAAAGGTCTCCTATTTGGCTTCTTTGCCTACTCTGGCCAAATTACATGTTTACTTCATATTGAACTGATATTATGTTTAGACTTTATATCAAAAACCCTCAAATGTTTTAACTTCCATTATTTTTATGATACATAATATAATCAAATAGAGTAGCAACCAAAACCCTTTTAAAATAATATGAAAGCTTACAGGTAAACCTTTATCTGAACACCAATCAAGCTTCATATTCTAAGTTCATTATAATCCAAACTTTTCCCCTCTCCCTTGGTTAAATATGTATGTATGTACACACACACACACAAACACACACACACACACATATCAGAACAGGGCTCCTGGGTGTTCAGGATGAAGAAAAGACTGGAAAACTACACAGCAGATCATCATTCCATGTTGAGATCTGAGAGTATAAAGCACCCAAAGTTTTGAGCAATAGAACGAGCTGTGGGATTCTTAGAATAATACAAACCCTCCTTTCAGCACAGAGTGCACACATTAGGAACATAACCAGAATACCTTAACTGTATTACATATAAGAGGGCAAAAAGAGTTTGTCTTTCATGAAATCTGGGCTGCACATGTCTGGCAAAGAAAATAAAGGTTAATAATCTTCCACAAAGTCCCACAACTAGCAATCTAAAAATGAAAGCTTTCACTACTTACACCACATGTAAATACACATATACATGCTGCTTATAATCCCTTGATCTGCAGAGAAAGAGAATTGACAGTGTATTGTGAAAATGGTCAGTGAGCAGACATTTAAAATCCTTTCCCACATAAAAAGATTCCTGAAAAAGAGATCACAAAACAAAAAAAAAAGCACTCAATATATAAAAAGTTGTAAATTCAGTATGAACTGTATCTATTACACAAAGAGAAGGCAACAAAGTGACTAAGAAAGACAAGCATGAACTAGACCAGACACATGCAGATATAAGTCCTCAAAAAAGCACATTACACAATACAAATCAACATACATCAAAAGACATCTACTATCAGCAATAACATAACAGTGAGGCAAATTAAATCATAAGACTTTGTTATACTTTAAAGAAAAAAAACATGTTTAAAAAAGCCCATAATTAATATCAATATGGTAAGTACACTTTAAATGCTTTAAATCAAGTGGTCACATCAAAGCTACTATAAACAAGGCATTAATTCTAAGGCTACTGAGATCTTTAGTCATTTTGAACAGCCAATGCCTCATTTTAGTGAAGAAACTCTTACTATGCCTACAAATAAACTTCTTTACTTCTTTAATTAATAGTAAATCAAAAGGCTAATGGTGAGTGCTAGAACTCTGACTTAGGCCCATAGTCCTCTGCACATCTCTACCAAAACCTATCTGACAGATAAATTTACATTATGAAGACACTCCCTCCAGGCTACAAGAGGTGATAAAACAGTGATAATTCCAAGACATGTAAGTAGGTTTTGGTGTGCCAGGAGCTGCTCTGACATCTCCAATCAGTTAGGTGTTCTCTTTAAGAACAATGAATGAAGTAATCATCTTACTTCAATAGTCACAAGTTAAAACACTTCCCCAAATTCATAGTAAGTACATAGCAAGGCATGGGTTCAACCTAAAAATTCTGATCCAGATTCCATGTTTTTGACAACTATTGCTCAGATTTACAAGGCAGGTATTATTTTCTGTTCCCAAAACCTACTTCTACCCAACACATAACAAAGACTTACATGAGTCTTGCCATTATAATATCTACCAAAAGTGTGATGGTGGTCTTGAAACAGACAAGTACCACTGTTGTAAACCTGACAGAATTTACCATGCAGAACTGTCATGATGCATCCTTTGAAATTCTAAAGATATGGTGATCAAAGAACTGGACTTTCTAATTATTTCCTTTACAAAATAACAAATCTACCAAAAGCCTCCAAGGAAAACAAACACATCACTTTATTTCTAGACTCTTCAGTTTAGAATTTCCTCTCCATTAGCCCCATTCCCCCAAACTGGTCTACATCACAGAAACAGTTCGTTACAGTAAAGACAGATTCTAAAACACTAATAGAACAAACTGAATGTTGCCTATGTTTTAAGACACAAAATTTACCTGGTAATTATCATCTGTACAACTGAGTACTGGGCACTCTGACAAATTTCAACTAGAGAAATAAGTTATAGAGACTGAAAATCCATAGGGATCTCTAGTCCAAGGACTAGAGTTCTTCAACATGTAAATCTGTTTCTCATTTTCTGCCATAACAACATTTTTGTACAGACCCCATTGTGTAATTCCAGTGAGACTGTTCAACGGCTGAGAAGAATGGCTAGAAGGATCCTAGAATACACATGTAGGTGTTCAACTGTAACAGAGTAACAGATTACTCTTCAACGTGCTTCTAGCTGAGCTGGAGGCTCAGTGGGTAAGAGCAGCTGCTGCTCTTCCAGAGGCTCTGAATCAGTTCCTGGCACCCCCAAGGATGCTAACAAGCCTCTCCATGTGGAACTCCAAGAGAGCTATCTCCCTCTCCTGTCCTCCACAGGAACTCACACAGGGCACATACATATATGTAGGCAAAAACTCACATACATAAAACAAAAAATAAACTGCTAATGACATTCCTTTAACTCTTGAGTTTAAGAATACAAAAGTAGGTGGAGTATGCATATAACATATACATATGCATGAGGGTGGAGAGAGAATAACAATGACTCTGGTACAAAAACAAAACAAAAAAACCCTGACTTTACTTATTTAGTTCCTTGTCTCCCTTCTGAAACTCTATAAACTGAGTACGGGCGAAATAAAGACAGAGTTGATAGGAACCAAGGGGAGAGGAAGGGAAGCAAGAATGGAGAGGGAAGGGCACTGGAGAGAAACAAAAAGAAAGTGGGAGGAAAGGAATGAGAGGAAGAACGAAAAGGGGACAAAGGAATGGATAATGGAAGAAAACTAGATTCAGGAAACAAAAAATAACATAAAAAACAAACCTCACAGCAATTTAAATTCAGTTTGCATGCATGTTTCCACATCACCACATTATGGGAATAAAGTAACAAAAATAAGAACTTCTTGCAAACTAAGCTCTAACTGCTGAGATAAAGAGTGAATTAGAAGAGTCAGAAAATAAAATACAATAAATCTCTAACTTCCTTCTAACAAAGGCAATGAAAAAAAGAGACAAAATGCCTATGTGTGTATGTATATGTATGCATAATATATATGAAGACACATATGCATTCTACACATATATCAATTGGATTAAACACTCATCATCATCAAATGAAAAAAAAAAAAAAAACAGGGAAAAGTAGCAAAGAAACTTTTCCAAAGGTGAAGAAATACAAGTGTTTACGCTGAAAACGTATACTGTATTTGACTACTAAATATACTGACATTGATTACTAAAAATGATTTAAATTAAGCTCAGTCTCATTGCATACGTTGTTCCTTGTAAAGTATAAAAAAACATAAGTATATTTTTTAAAGCCCCAAAATTTTCAGGGGCAGTGAAACCCGCATATAAGTAAGACACTGACAGATACTATATTATATTAGCAACACCAGATTCTAGAAGACAATGGACTGAAGTCTCACAATTTTAAGAGAAAATTATCTTTTATTTAAAATTCTGCATAGGCTAACTACCAACCAAATATAAAAGCAAATAAAGATAGCTTCAGATATGCAAGAACTCAAATACTGAACCTTATGTTTCATAAGAAGACAGTTTGGTTAGAATAAAAAGAATAGGGGAAACAGGAAATATGTAAGAAAATGGTGGCACTAACCCAGGAATCCAGTGGAAAGAAAGCCCAAAGTTGCAGCTGTACAGCACACCTAAAAGGCAACGAGTCTACATTAGAACAAGAAATCCGGAATCTCCAAGAAAGACTCCTCAAGAAAATACCTACACATTTGAGAAACAGCTACAGTAAGGAGTAAACAGGAAGACATTAGAATACCACAAAGATGGCACATGCTACTTTGGTCACCGGATGACAAGCAGGAAAATCTCCAGCAAAAACGAATGCAACACGAACATGATCCTAACACAGACCCATCAAACACAGCAAGGATCCTAAGGAACTGATTAGGAAAAAGAAAATCCATCCAAACCAGATGCTGAAGCCATTCTCCTTGGGTGAGCTAGGGGTTACACTGGCCTTTAGAAATGAAAACAGAATTTAATACCCTTATTTCCTCTCCTAAGCTATTTTCTACCCTCTCTCCTCTGACCTCTCATTCTTCAAGTCTCTAATTCTTTAAGTATTTACTGAGCATCCTACTTGCTAAGCACTGTTTTGAAGCCAATGACCAAAATAAGCCATAAAGTGTGCACTGCTGAATGGGCTTATTGATTGTTATTCTCTTAACAATCTGCTTTGCAACTATTTTTCTCTGAATTGTATTAGGCTAAATATTTCTCCCTCTCTGCTTTTTTAAGAACTCTTAACTCTTTACAGAACTGCATTTATCTTTTGACATTACCATCTAAGATGTAAAAAATATATAAACATTTATTAGTATTTACATCACCCCATTTAACAGATATATAAAGTTGTCAAACTTGAAAAGTATTATAAAATGTTATTCGTAACTTAACAGATGAGAAAGCTGAAGTTTTTTCAGTTATGTTATTTCCCCCAGATTATCAGTCTAGTTCACAGATAAATTAAAACTTAAATTCATCATGCTGAAGGTCTGGATTCATGATACACATACACACACAAACACACACACACTCATATAGGTTGAATGCAAACAAGTTGCCAAAACAAAAATGATCCTAAAAAAGGGAGAATAGCCTTGGAAAACTTCTTAGAATGTTTCCAAGTACAGGATAAGCACCTAAGATACAAACTTTCTTCCATGTGTCAATGCATGGCTTTATAATTAATTACATATGGATCATTTTAGAAATTTTTCATCCAAACTATAACTCATCTTTAAAAAGCTTCAACTTCGCAGCAATATATAATATTTAAGAAACATAAATGTTTAGAGATGCTAAGTGCACTTAATATAACTGGTTATTTTTTAACTCCTTCAAGTGGAACTTTCTAATATTAATCCCATAAATATGCTGAATTGCGCTTTTAAATGGAATTTTTAATAGTAATAATAATAATAATGCTTATATTAGGTTGCGCTTACAACAACAGAACATTGCTCTTTTTCATGAACTAAAGGATTAAAGCTATTAAGGTAGACATTTCTTTTACATGACCAAAGAGTTAAAACACAAAACATTATATAATCATTAACAGTCAGAGAGCCAATACAACACATCCTGGTATTTCACATATACCAATGTTACTAGTAAGCCATTTTTGTGGACTTTCTTTAATATATCTACTTAATAATCTACTTAATTATTTGCATTGTTTTTGTTATTATTTGCTATAGCTACTTAATAATTTGTATTATTAACACCAAAATGTAATAGCCATTCAAATTACAACTTGTCCTTATAACACCAAATAGATGAGTAGTTATTTATATTCACAGGATAAGCAGCCAACTGGGCCTGTCAATCAACAAACATTTATTAAAGCCTTGCTAGCTGTGAGTAGCTCTTCTACGTACTGAGAATATTTCCTAGAAGAATGTATTAGGACTCCTAGGGAAGATAGCCATAACTATTCTTCTCCCAAACATGAAAAAAGACTAATTAAATGTGATTTCCATGACAAAATAGCTGGACACATAAAGGAATTTTTAAAAAGTATGAAAATACTGAAAATAAAAAATATCCATTACTAAATATGTGTGATACTAAAATTTTGTGATGTGTTTGTGACTCAACCTCAAAATTCTAGAAGTTAAGCCATCTGTGCTTGAACACCAAAGAATTCAAAGAATACTGACCAGTGACTTCAGTAGTGCCTCCACAAAAACCAGATAAAACCTGTATCACCCACTGGGATACAAGAGTGTCACCTTAATCCAAATTCTAGCCATCACTACCATTAGTTTGCACAGTCACCATTCATTATTACCATCTGATATCTCTGTTCCACCCTATGTCGGTGCCAACATTTAAGGAATAATTCCCACTCTTTACAATTTACCCTCAGCTATAATCACTGGGATATACCTAATTAACCCCAGGCTTAATCCTATGGTTTGACATGTTCTTAGATGTTGGACAAAGAAAAAGTACAAGTCAAGTTTTGAAGATTCTTGTTAATATCTATGCTGACAATTAGATAACTTCTTTTTAAAAAGAAAATTAGAGCAAACTGTCAAGCATGTCCTGCAAATTGATCAAAGGGGCCAATAACGACAACAATGACAAAGGGTGGCACAAAAGGAGCTATAAAGTAAATATATTTGGCTTGCTCTCAGTCAAAAATAGGCAAAATAACATTAAAAATTTAACAGCAGTCATCATTCACTGTGCTTCTAAAGAACAAACATGCTAGAAGAGGTTCTCAACCTGTGGGTCATGACCCCTTTTGGGGTCAAACAACTATGCTGCATATCAAATATCTACATTATGATTCATAACAATAGCAAAACTATAGTTATGAAATAACAACAAAAATAATTTTATGGCTGGGGTCACCACAACATAAGGAACTGTATTAAAAGGTTGTACCATTAGGAAAGTTGAAAACCACTGTTCTAGAAGATTTAATCCACTTAATCAATGGATAACTATATAGACACAAATTGCCTGGGGAATAAAAGGTTAATTTCAAATAAAACGTTTTTTGTTGTTGTTTGGTTGACTGGTTATTATTAGGCTTGCTACACAGCTCAGCTGGACTTCAAACTCAGAATTCTCCTGCCTTGGCTCTCTGTATGGTAGAACTATAAAAACAGAAGAAAAAAAAAAAAGAAAAAGAAAGATGGAGTTTTAAGCCAGGTATTTATAGATGAAAATTATGTAAATTCATCACTCCAGGAAAGAAATTGAGAAGAACATTGTAAAGCTGAGAAGACAAGATTACAAAGTAATAAAGTTTTATAGCCACATGCTATACATAATTTCATTTTTGTGAATATAAACATGAGAAAAGTCATTTCAAGGACATTATCAGACAAACATGCATGACAAGATTAATTGAATAAATCAGTTATTTATGAAATCCACACTCACAACAAACCAAAAATATAAGGTATGGACTTCTTCGGTCAAGATTAAACTTCTAAAATTATGAAAAAGATTAAGAAGATGCCAGAGAGATGGCTCAACAGTTAAGAGCACTATCTGCTCTGGCAGAAGACCCAGATACAGTTCTCAGCATGCAGGTGCTAATCACAACCTCTGTAACTCTAGTCCCCTGACCTCTTCAGTAGCCAGGCCACACATGGTAAATGTACATACAATTAGGCAAACACTCATATTCATATGTATGTGTGTGTATATGTGTATGAGTGTGTGTGCATATATATCATGTATAATGAAAATGAAAATATAAAAACAAATCTTTTTAAAAATATTTTTAAAAGATAAAATAAATTTTTAAAAATTAAAAAAATAATCAAATAGGACTTAATTAGTTCAGTTAAAAGAAGAGTACCTTCGAGTGACAACACATGCTGGAGAAGCTGTGGAGAAAGGGGAACTCTCTTCCACTGCTGGTGGGAATGTAAACTTGTACAATCACTCTAGAAAGTAATCTGGCACTTTCTCAGACAACTAGGAATAGTGCTTCCTCAAGATCCAGCCATACCACTCCTAGGCATATATTCGAAAGAGGCTCAAGTACACAATAAGGACATTTGCTCAACCATGTTTGTTGCAGCTTTATTTGTAACAGCCAAAAGCTGGAAACAGCCCAGATGCCCCTCAACTGAAGAACGATGCAGAAATTGTGGTACATCTACCCAATGGAATATTACTCAGCAAAGAAAAATAAGGAAATCGTTAAATTTGCAGGTAAATGGTAGGACCTGGAAAAGATCATCCTGAGTGAGCTGTCCCAGAAGCAGAAAGACACACACAGTATATACTTACTCATAAAGACATGCAATATAGGATAAACCTACTAAAATCTGTACATCTAAAGAAATTAATCAAGAAAGAGGATCTTGACTAAAATTCTCAATCCCCATCCCGAAAGGCAAACAGGAAGGACATCAGAAGAAGAAGAAAACAAGAAACAAGCTAGAAACCCGCCATGGAGGGCCTCTTCAAGGCTCTGCCCTGCAGACTATCAAAGCAGATGCTGAGACTTATGGCCAACTGTTGGGCAGAGTGCATGGAATCTTATGTAAGAAGTGGGAAATAGTAAGATCTAGAGAGGACAGGAACTCCCCAAGGAGAGCAACAGAACCAGAAATTTGAACATAGGGGTCTTCCCAGGGACTCATACTCCAACCAAGTACCAGGCATGGAGATAACCTAGAACCCCTGAACAGATGTATAGCCCATGGCAGTTCAGAACCAACTAGGTTCCATAGTAATGGGAACAGGGACTGCCTCTAACATGAACTGATTGGCCTGCTCTTTGATCACCTCCCCCCGAGGGGGAGCAGCCTTACCAGGCCACAGAAGTTGACAATGATGAGATCTGATAGACTAAGATCAGAAGGAAGGAGAGGAGGACCTCCCCTATCAGTGGACTTGGGAAGGGGCATGAGTGAAGAAGGGGGCGGGAGGATGGGATCGGGAGGAGAGGAGGGAGGGACTTATGGGGGGATACAAAGTGAATAAACTGTAATTAATTTAAAAAAAAAAGATTGCCTGGACAAAAAAAAAAAAAAAAGAGTATCTGGTAGATAGTAAATAAGCAAATAATTGGTAAAGATCAAGATTCAGCTCAGAGATAAATCTAATGAAAAGTGGACTGAATATGCAATCATGAATAACAATAATATGCAAAAGAATATTCTTATATATCACCAATAACCAACTAAAAAACAGAAGCAGAAAAGAAGGCACCACTCTGGACAGCAGGGGTTGAGGTAGGGTGGCAAAGGCCCTAGAGAAAAATCAGTGTTTTTCAAGAAGATATGGAAGGACATTTAAAGACATGAGCACAGAAGTTACACTTTTGAGAACTGACTATAAAGATATTCGATAATTCTGAATGACAAAGTGTCAATTAACCCAAATTAACTTATAAATTAAAAAAGAGAATATGGTATCAAGTGTGCCATGAACTTAGAAGGTTGTTTTTAATACAGAAATTGTTCAGTCAATAGAAACTAGAACAGAAACCAAACACAGAGCCATGTGCACTTGGCATCAGCAGCATAGGCTTAGGAATCAGGCAGGAAAGAAAACATACTTGTGTTGTGACACATAAATTTCTACACAGAAAAAAAAAATGGAGGCCCTTCCCAAATCACATACAAAGTGAATACCAGGTAGGTAGGTTTAAGGCCGCTACAGCAAACCTAGAGGAGCCAGTAGGAAAGGGCTCTACTGTGCTAACAGTGTGCTAGATAATCCACACCACTCTGCTGCTAAAAGAGCTACACCATCTAGAAAAAAGACTGTTTGATAGCAGTCAACTACAGAAGCAGCATCTTGTTTCAGAACCAAGATATGAGGAAAGAAAACCACAGACATAAGCTGAACAAGGGCAGCTTTTCTCAAAAGACACCTATAAATTATGGAGTAAAGTCCAAAAGGTCAAGAAAAAGAACAAACTTTGAATGGTGTGGACCAAGATTAAAAATCCAAACCTACCAAAGTCATTTAGCCCTACAGGCTAGATTTAAAGATAGGCTAACACCCAGATTCAAATGGGTTATCTCGGATCCATATTGGATTAAAGTTGCTACCCTGCAGAATAAAACAAAAAGCCTTTGGTGGAAGTCCTCAATATTCAGAGATTCAAATTATCTCTACTATTTTTATTTTTTGTTGCTGTTACTATTAACAATCAATGTTTTCTCCTCCCTTTCTTTCTTTCTTTCTTTCTTTCTTTCTTTCTTTCTTTCTTTCTTTCTTTCGAAAGAATCTCACTACATAGCCTTGGCAGGCCTGGAATTCACTATGTAGATCACACTATCCTTGAACTCACAGAGTTCAGAAATTCACATAACCCAACTCTGCCTCACAAGTACTGGATTCAGAGAAACTTTTTCAAAGATAACCAGGCACAGACAAAAAAAAAAAAAAAAAAGGAATGATCATAGAAAAAGAAAGGGGTGGAAAGAAAAAAGAAGGGGAAAAGGGAGAGGAGAAGAGAAGAGGGAAGAAGATGGGAGGGGAGAGAAAGGGGAAAGAAGAGAAAGGAAAATGGGGAGGAAAGATAAAAAGACCTGGAGGTGACAGGAGCTCTGCAAAACCAACAAAGGCAACTGAGGGCTTTGCTAAGACTGAAGCTCCAACCAAGGACCAGACATGGGCTGGACCTCCTACAAAGATAGCCAATGGGCAGCTTAGGTTTCAGGTGAGTCCTCAAGTAAGGAAAGTGGGGACTGCATCACACATGGATTTTTTTGCCAGCTTTTTGATCATTTACCTCTGGTGGGACTGCCTTGCCAGGCCACAGGAGAAGAGGACATGCTTCGTCCTAACGTAACTTATGGGGTGGATAGGAGCTCCCCTTTTCTGAGGAATAGGGAGGGAAGGGAAGGTACTTGGAGAAGAGGAAGGATGGGGCTACAACCAGGAAAGAAGTAAGGGAGGGAGGGAAGAAGGGAGAAAGGGAGGGAGGAAAAAACAAAGAAAGAAGGAAAAGCTAAACTAAAATGTACACAATGAGAACTCCAGAAGGACAGAGCAAGAACTCACCAAGCACTGTGTATGTATCAAAAGCTGAAAAGTTTTCAACATTGACTACAATTATCAAGCTGTAGAAACAAAGTGGGCTGGGTATGCAGCTAGCCAGGAGACACCTACACAGCATAATGAAGCTCCAGCATCACCAAAATCAGAAAGAGGAAAGAAAAAAAAAGTAAACTATACTAGGTGCATCAAAAGAAAAGTTACGTATATGTTTATATACGTAACTCAAAACAAGACAAAAATACCTCTCAAAATGTTAAAAAACCTACACTAGGTACATTAAGCAAAGTTTCTGAAAGCCAAAGGTTAAGCCTTAAAAATAATAGATAATTTTCAAAGAAGCAATACCAAAAGTTATGAGAAGAGACAAAGGAGCTAGACAGTTATGCAATGGCATCATCTAATGCTAAAAAACTGACAACCAAGATTTACAAGAACAAAGTGAAGGGCTTCCAATGCAACTCAGTGGTAGTGAGCTTATATCAATGCATGAATCACTGCATTTGATCACCAATTATCATAGAAAAAATAAAACCAAAAAAAAAAAGCAATTCATATTTTTTTAAAATAAAATACATCTCAAAAAAATCCCCTTAACACTTTACCACCACCTTACACATTTAAAAAACGAAATGATAAGCTGGGCACACGACTGTAATCCCAGTACTTGGGGAGGCAGAAGCAGGTGGCTCTCTATGAGTTCAAGGTCAGCCATCTCTACAAAGTGAGTCCAGGACAGCCAAGGCTACACAGAGAAACCCTGTCTCAAAAAACTAAAAAACAAACAGGCAAACCAACAAAGAAGTTCTGCTTGCAACTGGGAAATGTGTAGAGAAATAAGAAAGCAATTAAAGCAAAACTACATGGAATATATATATATAATTATGCACACATAATTAAACAACAAAAAGCAACATAACACATAAAACCTAAAGTCGCCATATTCTAGGGAAAGCACTGTTTTCTGACCATGAAAACAACTACTAGAGTGAATCTAGTCTGTGTGAGGAGGGGGGAGGAATAGGTTCGATTCCCAGCAACTAAAAACAAAAAACAAAACAACAACAACAAAATGTATCCTTATACTGATAACCCCCAAAACAATGTTAGTCCTTTTAGATAATTAATAAATAAGAATAATAGCCTTGTACTAGAAAACAGGTTTACTAATGCTCTTGAGAACTTACACAAACTGCCAATGAGGCAACAGGCAAAGACAATACCTGTAGCCCTAAACTCTCCCTTGTACCACTGCAGTCTCTTTTCCATGTATAGATACTAAACTACTCTATGAAAACAGCAACTGGGCTGTTCCTAACGTGGGAACAGACAAGCCAGTGGATGACTGTCTTCTTACAAAGGGTATGAAGGGACAGAGCCCCTCCAGGGCTAAATGGTGAAGCCAATTCCTCAGGACTGTAGTCACATCCATGTTTATCTATAAGAACTGTAGAAACTTTCAAAGTCTATAATTACTGGTACAAGAAAGAAACTTCTTGACTCAACTACCTACTCTGTATTCACAAAGGTTAACATTAATACTTTAAAATTGTGAAAATAGATGTTTAAAATTTCCTATTTCATATGCTTCCATTCCACCTCTTATTTGATCATTTTAAATACCAAATGGAGTGAGGTTAGTCCTGAAACAATTTTATAACACTTCTCTAACTGGAATGTAATTATTTTCAATCATTCTGCTATTCAGGAGTCATGTAATATACATAAATTCTAGTTAAGAACAATAGAAATTCCAAGCTACTAATTAAAATGTCACAGATGATTCAATCCTCTGTCAAAACAGGGATTATTTAAACTTCTGTTTCACTTCCTTTTAAAGAAAATCTACTTACTTTATTTTCTCCATAAAAAAAAAAAAAGAATAAACGTTCAAGTATTTCACCAATCAAACTTTAAAATGACTGGTTAACGACAAATTGACTTGAGTAGTTACGTGCTTTACCTGAATGTATTCTACCACGACATGTCTGACTGCATGCAGTAACATCATATAGACACTGAATTACTGCTCTACAGAATTAGAAATTCTTCGCAGTCACTCACATTGAAAGGTCACTGAGCCTTAGACAGAATGATAAACAGCTCTTCTACTTAGGTTACAACCTAGCCATAAAAGCTTTCACTAACTAGTACACTTCACTAAACGCATTTCATACACATGAGTATGTACGCTTTCATTTTCACACATCTGGTAGGCATCTGAGAAACAAAAAATTTTCAATTATTTTCAAAAATTCAGAAATGTTACTTCAACTATTTGCCAGCTATAAGTGCTAAAAATGAAGATGAGGAAATGTCATGAATGTTACAAAGTTTAAGTAGAATTCCAGCCATCATTTCCTGAACTTAGATTACTAAGCAAATGCTTGGACTCTCCAGGACAAGAGGACCATGGCAGTTCAGAGTGCCTGAGAAGTCACCCCAACAAACACCTCCTCAGTGACTCAGTCTGCTCAGGAAAGATGCTTATCTACTCTCAACCTCCTACTAGATCTCCTTTTCCACACTCAGTTTTCTTTCTAACAAAATACTACTGTCAGATTCAAAAGTAAAACCTTTAGAATGATACTAACAAACAATTTTAAATACTTACTGTCTTGTTTCGTAATCTAATGATGTCTGAGACAGACCCAGCTCCACAGTACTCCATGACAATCCAGAGGTCGGTGTTCTTAAAGTAGCTGCCGTAGTACTTCACAACATATGGACTGGAGAAAAAGCTACAGTTAGTTCATCTGCAAGGACAATGTTTTCCTTAATCTTCATATATTCTCAACATTTCATACACTTCAATAAATCAACTTCATGAGTTAACATCTATTTACATTGAATTGTTTGCAGCTAGAGTTCAGCTAGCTGTGTATACTTAGGTTTTATTTCATGGATGAAAATTTAACAAGGTTTACACGCCAAAGGAGGCCCAAGTGCTTTCAGTGATTCCCAACAAACATAATGCTTTATTTTGGCAAGGCATTTATTACTTCATATTAGAAACATATGGAAGTATTTTTCTTTAACAAAAACATTTTAAATATAACGATGAAGGATTTTCATTCAATATTAATGCTCAATTTCAAAATAATGTATATTTCAATGTAGCCAAGTGGGATAATTTTTCCTTTCATGTTGTTCTTTCTAGGTTCTTGAGAAATACTATTTACATACACAGCATATAATCATTTAACATTAATAGTTTAGAATATTTCTTAACTGACAGTTTAATTCTTCCAGAGATGAATGAGCTTTGTTTATAACCAAGGTGTTTTCAGAAAAACTTACACTCAAACAATAAACTACACTACCATTATTGATTATTAAAGATATATGTTATATAGACTGCTACATAAAATAATTCTCTAATTCAAAAAGGTAAAGAATCCGTAATCGCAGAATACACAACGGGATTAAACTACACAAGGCAGCACATAAACTATGCTGCACACAACTTTTATATAACACAAACTCAAAAGAGGACTTGATCATGGTGGGGCAATCAGAGAGAACATGGTAAAAAAGGATTTAATCTCAGTAAAATTGTTTTTTAAATTACTCCAGAGACTGCAGTGATGGCTCAGTGGTTAAGAGAACTGGCTGCTCTTCCAGAGGACCCAAGTTCAGTTCCAAGGATGCAAGCTGTGAGCCAGCATCTGACCTCTGCAGGTACCTGTACCAACATTCACACACCCCACACACACTATAAGGTCTCAAACCCAGGGCAAGTCTCAGTATAGATGGCCCCTCCAGCGCTCACCCCGCCCCACCCAACCAGCCTCCCTCCCAGGGACTGGGCTTCCCTTCCCCAGCCTGACCCCTGTAATTCAGCCATTTTGGCTATGGTGCTCTCCTGGCCTCTTGGTCCTAGCTGCATCTTTTGGTCATGGCTCCTCTCTCAATCACCATCTCTTCTCTCATGGTTCAGTTTAGTCTGCCAGCCATATTCAACCTCAACTCTTTGCTCTGCCTGCTTTCTCCCTTACATCTACAATAAAAATCTTCTCCATACTTTAGGAGTACTCACGTCCTCATTTTATTTCATCTTTTCATTCAGAGACAAGATATATATTCTTAAGATATCCTGAAGAGGCTACATTATCATCAGAGAAGACTTCAGTATAGCCTTAAGACAAATTACCTGGTGCTTAGGGGATGAACTAAAACAGGCAGCTACTGCACTGAAATTTTTTTAATAACTTATTCACTTTGTATCCCAGTTGTAGCCCCCTCCCTCATCTCTTCCCAGTCCCACTCTCCCTCCCTCTTTCTCCCCTATTTCTCTCCTCTAGTTCACTGATGGGGGAAGTTCTCCTCCCCTACTGTCTGACTACAGCCTATTAGGTCCCATCAGGACTGCCTGGATCCTCTTCCTCTGTGGGGTACCTAGGTCACTCACCAGGGAGAAGTGATCAAGGAGTAGGCAACCGAGTTCATGTCAGAAACTGTCTCTTCTCCCCTTACTTGAGGACCCACATGGAGACTACTGAGCTGTCTATGGGCTACATCTGAGCAGGGGGTCTAGGTCCTCTCTACACATGGTCTTTGGCTGATGCATCAGTCTCTGCAGTACCCTTCTCACCCTGCTTTTTTTTTGGCTTTGTTGGTCTCCTTAGGTGTCTCCTGTCCCTTCATGTGTCTCCTGCCTCCTCCAGGTCCTTCTATAACTCCCTTCTTCCATAAGATTCACTGCACTCTATCCAAAGTTTAGCTGTGAGTCTCTGCATCTGCTTCAGTCCCCTGCTGGGTAGAGTCTTTTAGAGGGCATCTGTGGTAAAAGCCCATTTTGTTCCCACTCTTCTACCACTTTGGGTGGCTATTCTGTTTGCCATTCTGAATGAGAATTAAACATCTTCCCTCAGTCTTCCTTCTTAACTTCTTTAGGTCTGTAGACTTTAGTATGTTTATCCTTATTATATGGCTAATATCCACTTATAAGTGAGTTTATGCCATGCATGTCTTTCTGCTTCTGGGATACCTCACTCGGATGATCTTTTCTAGTTCCCACCATTTGCCTGCAAATTCCATGATTTCCTTGTTTTTAGTTGCTGAGTAGTATTCCATTGTGTAAATGTAGCACAATTTCTGTATCCATTCTTTGGCTGAGGGACATGTAGGCTGTTTCTAGATTTTGACTATTATGAATAAAGCCACTATGAACATAGTTGAGCAAATGTTCTTGCTGTATGGCTAAGCATCTTTCAGGTATATGCCTAAGAATGGTGTAGCTGGATCTTGAGGTAGCACTATTCCCAGATTTCTGAGAAAGTGCCGGACTGATTTCCAAAGTGGTTGTACAAGTTTATATTACCAACAACAATGGAGGAGGATTCTCCTTTCTCCACACCATTTCTAGCATTTGTTGTGACTTGAGTTTTTGATCTTAGCCATTCTGATGGGTGTAAGATAGAATCTCAGAGTGGTTTTGATTTGCATTTTTCCCTAATGACTAAGGATGTTGAGCATTTCTTTAAGTATTTCTCCATCAGTTGATATTCCTCTGTTGAGAATTCTCTGTTTAGCTATGTACCCCATTTTTAACTGGGTTATATGGTTTGATGGTGTGTAATTTCTTGAGTTCTTTATATATTTTGGGTATTAGCACTCTGTCAGATGTACGGTTGGTGAAGATCTTTTCCCAGTCTGTAGGCTGTCATGCAGTTCTACTAATAGTTCTACTAATAGTTCTACATCCAGTTAGACCAGCACCATTTGTGAAAGATGCTATCTTTTTTCCATTGTATGGTTCTAGCTTCTTTGTCAAAAATCAGGTGTCCATAGGTGTGTTTATTTCAGGTTTATTTCTGGGCTTTCAATTCAATTTCACTGATCTTCTAGTCTGTTTCTATGTGAATACCATGACTTTTTATTACTATTGCTCTATCAACTTGTAATCAGGGGATGGAGATACCTCCAGGAGTTCTTTTATTGTACAGGATGGTTTTAGTTACTCTGGGTTTTTTGTTTGTTTGTTTGTTTGTTTGTTTGTTTGTTTTTCCATATGAAGTTCTTTCTGTCTTACCCCAATGTTTCTCGATTCCTTCTGGCTTGCTTCCCCCGGATCCTCCCCATTATAATCAATGTTCTACAAAATTGACAAATTGACACAGTTTCCTTTTTAAAAAACAAATTGAATAGAAAGGGGCAGGGAGAAGATGAGGGAGGGAGGGTGGGATTGGGAGGGAATGAGAGGGGGGCTACGGCTGGGATACAAAGTAAATAACCTGTGATTAATATAAAAAATAAAAATAAAAACAAATTAAAAATAGGCTGATCATACTGCTCTCCTGACTTAGGTGGAAAGAAAAAGAAAAGGTCTTAATTGTTCCATATCAAATACACATCTTTCAAAGTCTACCTCTGTATCTGTGCCTCTCATTCTCCTCCATTTCCTGCCTTAAACTTCTGATACATTTAGTTTTCCTGGATGCTGGGGAGAAAAGTGCTGTTAAGGGGTTCATGGGTATTTATGTGAACCTTTTAAAAAATAAAGCTAGCACAGAGACTTGGAGCTTCTGAGCACAAAAGTATGAAAGCACTTCCTTTACCTACACTTCTCGAGATGAGTGCTCGTGTGGAAAACTTCCAATCTTGCTGTTTCAGAACCATATGATCTAGGCCCTAAACCTTACAGGTTATGACTCAGTAGGCCTTCTCAAAGCTCTACGGCTCAGCAATTCTGATATACAGGCAGAGTTGACAATTAGTGCTAGCTAGTTTTTTCTCAACTTTACATAAGCTGTAGCCATTTGAAAGGAGGGAACCTCAACTGGAAAATACTTCCAGAAGATTGGGCTGTACAGCATTTTCTTAGTAATCAATAAGACCCAGCCCATGGTAGGTAGTGTCATCCCTGGGCTGATGATCCTGGGTTCTGTAAGAAAACAGGCTAAGCAAGCCATGAGGAGCAAGCCAGTAAGCAGCACCCCTCCATGATCTCTGTATCAGCTCCTGCCTCCAGGTCCCTCCCCTGCTTGAGTTCCTGTCCTGACTTCCTTTGATGATGAACAGCGCTGTCCAAGTGTAAGCAGAATAAATCCTTTTGTCCCAAGTTGTTTTGGTCATGGTGTTTCATCACAGCAGTGGTAACCCTAACAAAGACACCACTTGAGAAGATAAACTACATACCCTTCAGAAAGCTCGCTGATGTCTAATATTCTAAATTCAGTATTTAAATAAGTGTTTAGTAACAGGAAGCTTAAGAGTTATCTTCACTGGCTAGGAGTGGGGCATGCCTATAATCTCAGCACTTAGGAGGTTACGGTAGGAGAATCTTAGGGGTTCCAAGTCAGTCTGGGTTTCATGGTGAGTTTGAGGACAGCCACAATACTGAAATGAAAGATTACGTCCACTGGAAAGCACAAACACACTGTGTATCATGATCTTGCCACCTATAATAAGTAGTCATTGGTACCAAGGGTAGTACTAACAGCTCTATAACAGTTAGGGATCCTAAGACAGCTACCTGAAAAGCAGTCATCCATTCCCCGAGCCTCTCATAAGGTTCACAGAACTCTTTGGGGTTAAAATTGTTTTCAAAATAGTAAATCATGGCCCATAATAATACAAAAATCAAATAATCACATTTTAACAACTCTTTATAAAACACAGGCTTGAGAAAATTAACCTGAAAAGTATGTAAACAAACAGAACTAATCAAAGATATACAGTCAAGTATATTTCATATCATTTCTTCAACACTTATTCATTTACTCAGTCCATATTAAATATTATAAGCATATTAAATGATACACAGATGCATCATTATGCAGTGCTAAACCAGAACACAAAAGCATGAAATGAACAGGTGCTAGAGAAGTAGATCTACAAGGAAATATAGCTATTCTCAACAACCTTAAAAGGGATACAGAGGAATACTATAAAATAAACCAGATATTATTTTATATTTGCCATTTCTACAAATAAAATTGCTCCAAGCTCTACAGCCCCCATGCCATGCAAGCAGGTCTAATTAGACTCAGAGAGCCACACAACAAAGCTATCAAAGTAGGAAAGGGACCTGAGGGAAAGGAGAGTTAGTGGGTAAAATGGAATGAAGATAACAGGGCTAAAAATGGCCAAAAGACATTAAAATACGTGTATAAAGTTATCAAAGAATAAATGATAAAATATATATTATAAAGTATATTAAGCTGAATAAAAAGTTCCTATGAAAGAACAAGATATTCCAATTTCAAGGCAACCCTGAGAAGCACTAAGTATCCAAGGAGGGTAACTGGGGAACTGATGACCTAAAGCGGGGTTCCTAGGCCACAGTAACTCAGACCCGTATTCCCTGTGGTCCACTCAAAACTGAGTAAACAAGAGCCAATACAAATTGACAAAGTTCATCACTAATCCTTTAAATAGAATTTTCAGTGTTTATCCCACCCTGTCTAAATAGAATTGCTCTGAAAAAGAAAGCACAGAGTAACCACTCTGGAACTTGACATTCTGTACAGGCCAGCTGAACATCTCCCCTTTGGCATCAAACCTAACCCCTCCCTCAGCGTGAATGTGATCTCCTGGGGAGCCCTGCATGAGTCCCTTTATCTACCATCTCCCACCTCCTAGCAGACTATACTGAAACAGCTATCTATTCATTTGCCACGTCTGTCTGACCAGAAGTCCCTCTAAACCCCTGGGGGTTGTCGCTATATCCTTTGTGCGCAACACATCCGTGGAATACCTACAAACAGGCACTAAAAACATACAAAGTAAATCTAAGTAAATGAATAGTGAGGTTCCTGCTTCATGAATATTTGTTTACATACTTCTCTTTCTCTAGAGTATAAGCAGGGAACAAATCTGTATCAGTTGCAGTTCCCATGCAATCACATTATCTAGACACAGAAGTCACCAGCATTGCTCCCCAGCTCCTGTCTCTCCTCCTCAGAAAGCCCAGTCAGCCTGAGCAGCTCAGACATTTTTATAAACATTGTTTTCTTTAATATTAGCCCTGGAGTCAGGAAATACAAGTTTTCATCTTGGTCCTTACATAGCTATATGACAATTGATGTAGAATCTCCAGGTCTCTCTTATACCCCTAAAATAAGGCCCACTATTAAAAAAATAAATAAAAGGAAAATCAATGATGTTTTTAATTCTGCAGAATTTTTCACTATTTAAAAACAAGACTGGCTCCTAAAAGCACGTTTTTAGAACAGCATAAAAGTAAAAACACTAAAGAGAAAGTCTAGTATTAGCACTCTACAGCTTATGAATTCATCAACATTTATTAAATGCCTATGAAGGCCTGGAATAGATGCTGATGATTCAGCAGTAAATAAAGCAAGATGTCTCCATCACATATTCTACTAGCACATGTTCAACGTTCACTAAAAGTTTAAAACATTCCCTATGGCTCTTACAAAGTGCAGAAAGCAAGACAATTTGTCAACTCTTCAATGTCTGAATAAATTAAATTTTTTTTCAAATTTCAGAAAAACGTTTATCTCCTTTTCTGTTGCTAAAATTGCAGAAGCTGTAATTTTTCTATTTTATTTTCTTCTAAGCCATTTCTATGTCAACTTTTCAGTCATTCATCTATATTAATAGTTAAAATTTAACATGTAATGTTTTAACTATCATTTCCAAATTTAAAGTTTTACTTGCCTTTTTTTTAGTGTCTTTATAATCTTTTAACCAACCATCTTTTATTAGTTCTATTTTATGTGCATGCCTGTAAGCATGTCTGTGTACCATGTGTGTGCCTGGTGCCCAGGGAAGCCAGGAAAGGGTGTCAGATCCCCTGGAATTAGGCTTACAGACAATTTGAATCAACATGTGGGAACTGGATGTTGAACCTAGGCCCTCTAAAAGAACAGCCATTGCTCTTAACCACTGAGCCATCTGTCCAGCCCCTTCACTGACTAATTTGTTTATATTTTGCCATTTAGTAATTATACTAAAATTGAAGATGAACTATACAACACAGCACTCATTTAGTCAATACTCATTTCAGCATTTATTTCAATCAACAAATATTTCAGAAGTTCTTCCTATATGCAAAGTGTGCAGGAATTTTTCTATTTTATTTTCTTCTAAGCCATTTCTGTACATTGAATATAGGAATATAGATATAAAAAGTTCTAGGATTCCATTCCTATCTCTATTCTTTTTCTTTCCCTTTGAAAATTTTTTTCTTTATTATTATTTTTTTTGCACTTTATTCACTTTGTATCCCCCTATAAGCTCCTCCCTCCTTCCCTCCCAATCCCACCCTCCCTCCCCCTTCTTCATACATGCCCCACCCCAAGTCCACTGATAGAGGAGGTCCTCCTCTCCTTCCTTCTGATCTTAGTCTATCAGATCACATCCGGAGTGGCTGCATTGTCATCTTCCATGGCCTGGTAAGACTGCTCTCCCCTCAGGGGGAGGTGATCAAAGAGCAGGCCTATCAGATTATGTCAAAGGCAGTCTCTCTTCCCATTACTATGTAACCCACTTAGACACTAAACTGCCATGGATTACATCTGCGCAGGGGTTCTAGGTTATCTCCATGCCTGGTACTTCGCTGGAGTATGGATCTCTGGGAAGACCCCTGTGTTCAAATCTTCTAGTTCTGTTGCTCTCCTTGTGGAGACGCTGTCGTCTCCATAACCTACTATTTCCCACTTCTTACATAAGATTCCATGCACTCTGCCCAACAGTTGACCATAAAGTCTCAGCATCTGCTTTGATAGTCTGCAGGGCAGAGCCTTTAAGAGGCCCTCTGGGGCAGGTTCCTAGGTTGTTTCCTGCTTTCTTCTTCTTCTGATATCCATCCTCTTTGCCTTTCGGGATGGATATTGAGCGTTTTAGTCAGAGTCCTCTCTCTTAGTTTCATTAGATGGACAGATTTTAGGTGTATCCTATAAGTCTACATGAGTGAGTATATACCGTGAGTGTCTTTCTGCTTCTGGGACAGCTCACTCAGGATGATCTTTTCCAGGTCCCACCATTTACCTGCAAATTGCATGATTTCCTTATTTTTTATTGGAGAGTAATACTCCATTGTGTACTCCATTGTACAAAAATTCCTGCATCCACTCTTCACTTGAGGGGCATCTGGGCTGTTTCCAACTTCTGGCTATTACAAATGAGGCTAATACAAACATGGTTGAGCAATTGTCCTTATTGTGTACTTGAGCCTCTTTTGGATATATGCCTAGGAGTGCTATGGCTGGATCTTGAGGAAGCACTATTCCTAGTTATGTGAGAAAGCGCCAAATTGATTTCTAGAGTAGTTGTAAAAGTTTACATTCCCACCAGCAGTGGAGGAGGGTTCCCCTTTCTCCACAACCTCTCCAACATGTATTGTCACTTGAGTTTTTCATCTTGGCCATTCTCATGGGTGTAAGGTGAAATCTCAGGGTTGTGTTGATTTGCATTTCCCTAATGGCTAATGAGGTTGAGCATTTCATCAAGTGTTTCTCTGCCATTCAATATTCCTCTACAGAAAATTCTCTGGTTAGCTCTGTTCCCCATTTCTTAATTGGATTACTTGGTTTGCTGCTTTTTAGCTTCTTTAGTTCTTTATATATGTTGGATATTAGCCCTCTGTCAGATAAAGGGTTAGTGAAGATTCTTTCCCAATCTGTAGGCAGTCGTATTGTTTTCATGAGAGTGTCCTTTGATTTACAGAAGCTTTTCAGTTTCATGAGGTCCCATTTATTGACTGTTGATCTTGGAGCCTGTGCTGTTGGTGTTCTGTGCAGGAAGTTGTCCCCTGTGCCAATGAGTTCTAGGGTACTACCCACTTTTTTTCCTAGCCAATTTAATGTGTCTGGTTTATGTTGAGGTCTTTGATCCACTTAGACTACAGTTTTGTGCATGGTGATAAGTATGGATCTATTTTCATTTTTCTACATGCAGACATCAAGTTGGACCAGCACCATTTGTTGAAGATGCTATCTTTTTTCCACTGCATGGTTTTGGCATCTTTGTCAAAAATCAGGTGTCCATACTTGTGTGGGTTTATTTCTGGGTCTTCTGTTCGATTCCATTGATTCCACCATTCTGTTTCTATGCCAGTACCATGCAGTTTTTATACCTGTTGCTCTATACAACAGCTTAAGATCAGGAATGGAGATGCCTCCAGAACTTTTATTGTAGAGGATTGTTTTAGCACTTCTGGGTTCCTTGTTATTCCATACGAAGTTGAGAATTTTTCTTTCCAGGTCTGTAAAGAATTGTGTTGGCAATTTGATGGGAATTGCATTAAATCTGTAGATTGCTTTTGGTAAGATGGCCATTTTTACTATGTTAATCCTGCCAAGCCATGAGCATGGGAGATCTTTCCATCTTCTCATATCTTCCTCTAATTCTTTCTTCAGAGACTTGAAATTTTTTTCATACAATTCTTTGACTTGCTTGGTTAGGGTTACACCAAGGTACTTTATGTCATTTATGGCTATTGTGAAGGGTGTTGTTTCCCTAATTTCTTTCTCAGCCCTTTTGTCTTTTGTATACAGGAGGGCTACTGATTTTTTTTTTGAAATAATTTTGTATCTGACCACTTTGCTGAAGGTATTTATCAGCTGTAGGAGTTCCCTGGTAGAGATTTTGGGGTCACTCATGTATACTATCATATCATCTGCAAATAGTGATAATTTAACTTCTTCCTTTCCAAACTATATCCCCTTGATCTCCTTCAAATGTCTTATTGCTCTAGCAAGGACTTCCAGCACTATGTTGAAGAGATATGGAGAAAGTGGGCAGCCTTGTCTTGTCGCTGATTTCAATGGGATTGTTTTAAGTTGCTCTCCGTTCAGTTTGATGTTGGCTCTAGGCTTGCTGTATATCGCCTTTACTATGTTTAGATATGGGCCTTGTATCCCTGATCTCTCCAGTACTTTAAACATGAATGGATGATGGATTTTGTCAAATGCTTTTTCAGCATCTAGGGAGATTATCATGTGGTTTTTTTCTTTCAGTTTGTTAATATGATGGATCACATTGATGGATTTCCGTATATCGAACCACCCCTGCATACCTGGGATGAAGCCTACTGGGTCATAGTGGATAATATCTTTGATGTGTTCTTGTATTCGGTTTGCACGTATTTTGTTAAGTATTTTTGCATCAATGTTCATAAGGGAGATTGGCCTGAAATTCTCTTTCTTTGTGGGGTCTTTGTACCAAGGTGACTGTGGCTTCATAGAATGAGTTTGGTAGTGTTCCTTCTGTTTCTATTTTGTGGAATAGTTTGAAGAGAATTGGAGTTAGCTCTTTTTGAAACCATCTGGTCCTGGGAATTTTTTTGATAGGAGACTTTTGATGACCACTTCTATTTCCTTGGAGGATATAGGACTATTTAATTGATTTATCTGGTCCTGATTCAGCTTTGGTAAGTCAAACGATCAAGAAAATTGTCCAATTCGTTTAGATTTTCAAATTTTGTGGCATATAGACTTTTGAAGAATGTCCTGATGATTGTTTGGATTTCCTCAGTGTCTGTAGTTATGTCCCCCTTTTCATTTCTGATTTTGTTGATTTGGGTGGTGTCTCTCTGCCTTTTAGTTAGCTTGGCTAAGGGTTTGTCGATCTTGTTGATTTTCTCAAAAACCAGCTCTTGGTTTCATTGATTCTTGGAATTGTTTTATTTGTTCTAATTGATTGGTTTCAGCCCTGAGTTTGATTATTTCCAGCCGTCTACTCCTTTTTGGTGTGTCTGCTTCTTCTTTTTCTAGGGTTTTTAAGTGGGCCATTAAGTTGCTTGAATGAGCTGTCTCGAATTTCTTCTTGAACGCACTTAGTGCTATGAACTTTCCCCTTAGCGCTGCTTTCATTGTGTCCCATAAGTTTGGGTATGTTGTGCTTTCATTTTAATTGAATTCTAGGACGTCTTTAATTTCTTTATTTCTTCTCTGACCCAGCTGTCATTCAATAGCAAGTTGTTCAGTTTCCATGTGTGTGTAGGCCTTTTGCTATTTTTGTCATTGAAGTCCAGCTTTAATCCATGGTGATCATATAGGATACAAGAGATTATTTCAATCTTCTTGTATCTGTTGAGGCTTGCTTTGTGACCAACTATATGGTCTATTTTGGAGAAGGTTCCATGAGGTGCTGAGAAGAAGGTAAATTCTTTTGTGTTTGGGTGTAAGGTTCTGTAGATGTCCGTGAGGTCCATTTGATTCATGACCTCTGTTAGAGATAATTGTTTCTTTGTTTAATTTCTGTTTTGTTGACCAGTCCTTTGTTGAGAGTGGGGTGTTGAAGTCTCCCACTATTAATGTGTGGGGATCTTTATGTGGTTTAAATTTTATCAATGTTTCTTTTACAAATGTGGATGCTCTTGTATTTGGGGCATAGATGTTCAGGATTGTGATGTCTTCTTGGTGGAATTTTCCCTTGATGAGTATGAAGTGTCCTTCCCCATCTCTTTTTATTAATTTTGGTTGAAAGTCTATTTTATCAGATATTAGAATGGCTACTCCTGCTTGCTTCTTGGGTCCATTTGCTTGGAAAGTCGTCTTCCAACCCTTTACCCTCAGGTAATGACTATCTTTGTGCCTTAGGTGTGTTTCTTGTATGCAACAGATTGCTGGGTTTTGTGTACGTATCCATTCTGTTAATCTGTGTCTTTTTTTGGGGGGGAGGTGGAAGAAAAGGTTTATTTCACTTTATATTTCCATACCATGTTTCATATAGAAGGAAAGCAAGACAGGAACTCAAACAGAGAAGGAAACTAGAGGCAGGAACTCCAGGTGCAGAGGCCATGGAGGAGTGATGTTTACTGGCTTGCACACCATGGCTTGCTCGGCCTGCTTTTTTATAGAACTCAGGACCACCAGCTTAGGTATGACACCACCCACAATGGGCTGGCCTCTTTCCATCAATAACTAATTAAGAAAATTACTTACAGCCAGATATTATCTATGCATTTTCTCAATCAAGACTCCTTCATCTCAGATGATTATAATTTGTGTCAAGGTGACATAAAACTAGCCAGCACAGCTGCTATGTAGGTTCTGGGAACTGAACCTGGTTCCCATGGAAGAGCAGCCAGTGCTCTTAACTGCAAAACTGTATCTCCAGAATCATTTTCTTTTTTTTTATTTTCTTTTACTTTATTGTATTAATTGACAAAGACATTCCTGCAAACTGAAGTCATAGTTAAAAATAGCAAATTATTTCCAGATTAAATCACATAGGTAGACGTGAATTCTGTTCATAAATTGTCAATGCATAAATATGACTTAATAACCTGTAATTTTTTACAATTATATAACTTTTTCAAATATATACTGTTACATATCTTCAAATAATATAATATTAATAATAATAATAATAGTAATATTTATACACTGACAACACATTGCGCACTTTGAGGGAAACAGCTGATTTATTCGAGGGCAATATGCCTTACTGCTGAGTGATTTAGAAAATTTAAAGTTATATACATTACTTAATCTCTAAATATATTAGAAGATTGGAATTCAATTTCTGCCTAAAATAATACTCTTAACATTTGTCATTTTACATCAAAAAAGATATATAATATCTTTCTTATTTATGATAGAGTATACTAAATGGAGAATTTCAAAACTATAAATATCTAGTAATAATATGAGACTAATCCATAAAGAATAAAAAAATGTATTAAGAATACACGGGGAGACTGGGACCCACACACGCTTTTATTCAGCTTCCCAGGAGAGGAATCATGGAAGTAGATGAATCAATTGTGCATCAGTATATTTCATTAATATATCCTGCCAGTGACTAGGTTCTTTAATTAAGGAATATTTCAGACAGTTACATCATTCAAACAATATATGTCTTAATTATGTAAACATTAAAATGCTTCATGTAAAAATAAATTAAATTTGACCAATTAAATTTTGCCGTTGTCCTATCTTTCTCCACTTCTTTTTTTTTTTTCCAGGTTTGTTCTTTTTTTAAAATTTCTTCTTAATTACACTTTATTCATTTTTTATCCCCCCATAAGCCACTCCTTCCTCCCCTCCCGATCCCACCCTCTCTCCCCTTTCTGCATGCATGCCACTCCCCAAGTCCACTAATAGAGGAGGTTCTCCTCTCCTTTCTGATCTTAGTCTATCAGTTCTCATCCAAAGTGGCTGCATTGTCCTCTATTGTGGCCTGGTAAGGCTGCTCACCACTCAGGGGGAGGTGATCAAAGAGCAAGCCAATCAGATTGTGTCAGAGGCAGTCCCTCTTCCCATTACTATGTAACCCACTTGGACACTGAACTGCCATGAACTACATCTGTGCAGGGGTTCTAGGTTATCTCCATGAATAGTCCTTGGTTGGAGTATGAGTCTCTGGGAAGTTCCCTGTGTTCAAATTATCTTGTTCTGTTGCTCTCCTTGTGGAGTTCCCGTCCCCTCCAACTCTTACTATTTCCCACTTCTTACATAAAATTCCATTCACTCTGCCCAACAGTTGGCCATCAGGCTCAGCATCTGCTTTAACATTCTATACTGCAGAAGCTTTCAGAGGCCCTCTGTGGCAGGTTTCAAGGTTGTTTCCTGTTTTCTTCTGGCTTTCAGAGGCCCTCTGTAGCAGGTTCCGAGGTTGTTTCCTATTTTCTTTTTCTTCTGATATCCATCCTCTTTGCCTTTCAGGATGGGGATTGAACATTTTACTTAGGGTCCTCTCTTTTGCTTAGTTTGTTTAGATGTACAGATTTTAGTGGGTTTGTTCTGTGTTGTATGTTTATATGAGTGAGTATATACCATGCGTGTCTTTTTGATTCTGGGACAACTCACTCAGGATTATCCTTTCCAGATCCCACCATTTACCTGCAAATTTCATGATTTCCTTATTTTTCATTGCTGAGTAATATTCCATTGTATAGATGTACCATAATTTCTGCATCCATTCTTCAGGTGAGGGGCATCTGGGCTGTTTCCAGCTAATGGCTATTACAAATAAAGCTGCTACAAACATGTTGAGCAAATGTCCTTTTGTGTACTTGAACCTCTTTTGGGTATATGCCTAGGAGTGGTATGTCTGGATCTTGAGGAAGCGCTATTCCTAGTTGTCTGAGAAAGCACCAGATTGATTTCCAGAGTGGTTGTACAAGTTTACATTCCCACCAGCAGTGGAGAAGGGTTCCCCTTTCTCCACAACCTCTCCAGCATGTGTTGTCACTTGAGTTTTTGATCTTGGCCATTCTCATGGGTGTAAGGTGAAATATCAGGGTTGTTTTGATTTGCATTTCCCTAATGGCTAATGAGGTTGAGCATTTCTTTAAGTGCTTCTCTGCCATTCGATATTCCTCTACAGAGAATTCTCTCTTTAGCTCTGTTCCCCATTTTTTAAGTGGATTACTTGGTTTGTTGCTTTTCAGCTTGTTTAGTCCTTTATATATACTGGATATGAATCCTCTGTCAGATAAAGGGTTGGTGATGATTCTTTCTCAAACTGTAGGCAGTCGCTTTGTTTTGATGATGGTATTCTTTGTTTTACAGAAGCTTTTCAATTTCATGAGGTCCCATTTATTGATTGTTGCTCTTAGAGCCTGTGCTGTTAGTGTTCTGTTCAGGAAGTTTTCTCCTGTACCAATGAGTTCTAGGGTATTCCCCACTTTTTTTTCTAGCTGATTTAATGTGTCTGGTTTTATGTTGAGGTCTTTGATCCACTTGGACTTCAGTTTTGTGCAGGGTGATAAGTATGGATCTATTTTCATTTTTCTACATGTAGACATCCAGTTGGACCAGCACCATTTGTTGAAGATGCTGTATTTTTTCCATTGAATGGATTTGGCATCTTTGTCAAAGATGAGGTGTCCATAAGTGTGTGGGTTTCTTTCTGGGTCTTCTATTCCGTTCCATGATCCACCATTCTGTTTCTATGCCAGTACCATGCAGTTTTTATACCTGTTGCTCTATAGTACAGCTTGAGATCAGGGATGGAGATACCTCCAGAAGATCTTTTATTGTAGAGGATTGTTTTAGCAATTCTCGGTTTCTTGTTATTCCATACGAAGTTGAGAATTTTTCTTTCCAGGTCTGTAAAGAATTGTGTTGGCAATTTGATGGGAATTGCATTAAATCTGTAGATTACTTTTGGTAAAATGGCCATTTTTACTATGTTAATCCTGCCAAGCCATGAGCATGGGAGATCTTTCCATCTTCTCATATCTTCCTCTAATTCTTTCTTCAGAGACTTGAATATTTTTTTCACACAAGTCTTTTACTTGCTTGGTTAGGGTTACACCAAGGTACTTTATGTCATTTGTGGCTACTGTGAATGGTTTGTTTCTCTAATTTCTTTCTCAGCCCTTTTGTCTTTTGTATACAGGAGTGCTACTGATTTTTTTGAGTTAATTTTGTATCTGGCCACTTTGCTGAAGGTGTTTATCAGCTGTAGGAGTTCCCTGGTAGAGTTTTTGGGGTCACTCATATATACTATCATATCATCTGCAAATAGTGATAATTTGACTTTTTCCTTTCCAAACTATATCCCCTTGATCTCCTTCAAATGTCTTATTGCTCTAGCACGGACTTCCAGCACTATGTTAAAGAGATATGGAGAGAGTGGGCAGCCTTGTCTTGTCCCTGATTTCAATGGGATTGTTTTAAGTTGCTCTCCGTTCAGTTTGATGTTGGCTCTAGGCTTGCTGTATATCGCCTTTACTATGTTTAGATATGGGCCTTGTATCCCTGATCTCTCCAGTACTTTAAACATGAATGGATGATGGATTTTGTCAAATGCTTTTTCAGCATCTAGGGAGATTATCATGTGGTTTTTTTTTCTTTCAGTTTGTTAATATGGTGGATCACATTGATGGATTTCCGTATATCGAACCAACCCTGCATACCTGGAATGAAGCCTACTTGGTCATAGTGGATAATATCTTTGATGTGTTCTTGTATTCGGTTTGCACGTATTTTGATAAGTATTTTTGCATCAATGTTCATAACGGAGATTGGCCTGAAATTCTCTTTCTTTGTTGAGTCTTTCTGAAGTTTAGGTACCAAGGAGACTGTGGCTTCATAGAATGAGTTTGGTAATATTCCTTCTGTTTCTATTTTGTGGAATAGTTTGAAGAGAATTGGAGTTAGCTCTTCTTTGAAGGTCTTGTAGAACTCTGCGCTGAAACCATCTGGACCTGGGCTTTTTTTGGATGGGAGACTTTTGATGACCACTTCTATTTCTTTGGGGGATATAGGACTATTTAATTGATTTACCTGGTCCTGATTCAGCTTTGGTAAGTCAAATTGACCAAGAAAATTGTCCATTTCGTTTAGATTTTCAAATTTAGTGCCATATAGACTTTTGAAGTAAGTCCTAATGATTGTTTGGATTTCCTCAGTGTCTGTAGTTATGTCCCCCTTTTCATTTCTGATTTTGTTGATTTGGATGGTGTCTCTCTGCCTTTTAGTTAGCTTGGCTAAGGGTTTGTCGATCTTGTTGATTTTCTCAAAAACCAGCTCTTGGTTTCACTGATTCTTGGAATTGTTTTATTTGTTTCTAATTGATTGATTTCAGCCCTGAGTTTGATTATTTCCAGCCGTCTACTCCTTTTTGGTGTGTCTGCTTCTTCTTTTTCTAGGGCTTTTAGCTGAGCCATTAAGTTGATTGACTGAGATATCTCAAATTTCTTCTTGAAGGCACTTAGTGCTATGAACTTTCCTCTTAGCACTGCTTTCATTGTGTCCCACAAGTTAGGGTATGTTGTGTCTTCATTTTCATTGAGTTCTAGAAAGGCTTTAATTTCTTTCTTTATTTCTTCCCTGACCCAGCTGTCATTTAGTAACAAGTTGTTCAGTTTCCATGAGTGTGTAGGCTTTTTGCTATTTCTGTTGTTGTTGAAGTCCAGCTTTATTCCATGGTGATCAGACAGGATACAAGGGATTATTTCAGTCTTCTTGTATCTGTTGAGGCTTGCTTTGTGACCAACTATATGGTCTATTTTGGAGAAGGTTCCATGAGGTGCTGAGAAGAAGGAAAATTCTTTTGTGTTTGGGTGTAAAGTTCTGTAAATGTCTGTGAGGTCCATTTGATTCATGACCTCTGTCAGAGATATTGTTTCTTTGTTTAATTTCTGTTTAGTTGACCGGTACTTTATTGAGAGTGGGGTGTTGACGTCTCCCACTATTAGTGTGTGGGGATCTATGTGTGGTTTAAGTTTTATCAATGTTTCTTTCACAAATGTGGGTGCCCTTGTATTTGGGCCATAGATGTTCAGGATTGTGATGTCTTCTTGGTGGAATTTTCCCTTGATGAGTATGAAGTGTCCTTCCCCATCTCTTTTTATTAATTTTGGTTGAAAGTCTATTTTATCAGATATTAGAATGGCTACTCCTGCTTGTTTCTTGGGTCCATTTGCTTGGAAAGTCGTCTTCCAACCCTTTACCCTCAGGTAATGACTATCTTTGTGCCTTAGGTGTGTTTCTTGTATGCAACAGATTGCTGGGTTTTGTTTACGCATCCAATCTGTTAATCTGTGTCTTTTTCCTGGAGAGTTGAGTCCATTGATGTTAAGAGAGATTAATGACCAGTGGCTGTTAGATCTTTTGATTTTGATGTTGGTTGTGGTCATAATGTTGTGTGTTTGGTTGCTTTTTGTTTTATTGTAGCAAGGTTAATTATTTCCTGTTTTTTCTTGAAAGTAGCTAATTTTCTTGGTTTGTATTTTCCCTTCCAGTGTCTTCTGTAATGCTGGATTTGTGTGTAGGTATTGTTGAAATTTGTTTTTGTCATTGAATATCTTGTTTTCTCCGTCTATGAGGACTAAGAGTTTTCGGGGTAGAGTAGCCTGGGCTGTCCTCTGTGTTCTCTTCTGGTCTGCATGATATCCGTCCAGGCCCTTCTGGCTTTCATAGTCTCCTTTGAAAAGTCAGGTGTGATTCTAATAGGTTTGCCATCATATGTTACTTGGCCTTTTTCCCTTGCAGCTTTTAGTATTTTTTCTTTGTTCTGTATACTTACTGTTTTGATTATTATGTGGCGGGAGGATTTTCTTTTCTGGTCAAATTTGTTGGGTGTTCTGTAGGCCTCTTGTATTCATATTGGCCTCTCCTTTAACTTGGGGAAATTTTCTTCAATGATTTTGTTGAAAATATTTTCTGGGCCTTGGAGAAGGGAGTCTTCTTTTTCCTCTATTCCTATTATTCTTAGGTTTTGTCTTTTCATATTGTCTTGGATTTCTTGGACGGTCTGTGTCAGGAATTTTTTTGGATTTAACATTTTCTTTGACAGATTCATCGATTTCTTCCATTGTATCTTCTACACCTGAGATTCTTTATTCCATCTCTTGTAGTCTCTTGGTTATGTTTACCTCTGTAGTTCCTGTTTTCTTCCCTAAATTCTTCTTCTCCATTATTTCCTCCATTTGTGTTTTCTTTAATTTTTCCAGTTCTACTTCAGATCTTGAGTTTTTTGTTTACCTCCTTCACCTGTCTGATTGTATTTTCCTGTTTTTCTTTTAGTTCCTTCAGCTATGTTTCTTTTATTTCTCTCAGTTATTTAATTATTTCTTCTCTGAAGGCCACAAACTGTTTGGCTGCATCTTCCCATATTTCTTCAAGGATGGCCATAATCTGCTTATCTTTAACTTCCTGCATTTCTTTACGGATAGCCATGATCTGTTTGGTTTTATCTTCCTTTAAATCTTTTTTTTTTTATTTTATTTTTTTCTTATCAGTTACATTTTATTAACTCTGTATCCCAGCCGTGTCCCGATCCCTCATTCCCTCCCAGTACCTCCCTCCCTCCCTCATCTCCACCGTGCCCCTTGCCAAGTCCACTGATAGGGGGAACCTCCTCCCCATTCATCCGATCCTGTTTTATCAGGTATCTTCAGGACTGGCTGCAAAGCTCTCCTCTGTGGCCTAATAGGACTGCTCCTCCCTTGGGGGGTGGGGAGGCCAAAGAGCCAGTCATTGAGTTCCTGTTAGAAATAGTCCTTGTTCCCCTCACTATGGGAAACCAATTGGTTACTGAGTTACCACAGGCTACATCTGAGCAGAGGTTCTAGGTTACATTCATACATGGTCCTTGGTTGCATGTCAGTCTCAGAAAAGACCCTGTGCCCAGATATGTTTGGTCCTTGTGGAACTCCTATCCTTTCCTCATCATACTAACTCCCCTTCTTTCTTATGATTCCCTGTACTCTGCCAAAGGTTTGGTCATGAGTCTTTGCTTTGAAAACACTGCTAGTTAGAGTTTTTCAAATGCGCTCAGTAGACTCCTGTCAATGTTTAATGTGCATCCATCTGTCTTTCAAAACAAGAATTGATAATCATACCCCATGAACCATTCAATGGAAAAAAGACAGCATCTTCAACAAATGGTGCTGGTCCAACTGGATGTCCACATGCAGAAAAATGAAAATAGATCTTTACTTATCACCCTGCACAAAACTAAAGTCCAAGTGGATCAAAGACCTCAACATAAAACCAGATACTCTAAATCTGTTAGAAGAAAAAGTGGGGAACAGCCTAGAACTCATTGGCACAGGAGACAACTTCCTGAACAGAACACCAACAGCACAGGCTCTAAGAGCAACAATCAATAAATGGGACCTCATGAAACTGAAAAGCTTCTGTAAAGCAAAGGACACTGTCATCAAAACAAAACACCTGCCTACAGATTGGGAAAGAATCTTCACTAACCCTTTATCTGACAGAGGACTAATATCGAGTATATACAAAGAACTAAAGAAGCTGAAAAGCAGCAAACCAAGTAATCCACTTAAAAAATGGGGAACAGAGCTAAACAGAGAATTCTCTGTAGAGGAATATCGAATGGCAGAGAAACACTTAAAGAAATGCTCATCCTCATTAGCCATCAGGGAAATGCAAATCAAAACGACCCTGAGATATCACCTTACACCCATCAGAATGGCCAAAATGAAAAACTCCAGGGACAACACATGCTGGAGAGGTTGTGGAGAAAGGGGAACCCTCCTCCACTGCTGGTGGGAATGTAAACTGATACAACCACTCTGGAAATCTATCTGGCGCTTTCTAAGACAATTAGGAATAGTGCTTCCTCAAGACCCAGCTATATCACTGCTAGGTATATACCCAAAATTTGCTCAAGTACACAAAAGAGATATTTGCTCAACCATGTTTATAGCTGCTTTATTTGTAATAGCCAGAACCTGGAAACAACCCAGATGTCCATCAACGGAGGAATGGGTACAGAAATTGTGGTATTTTTACACAATGGAATACTACTCAGCAATCAAAAAGGAGGAAATCATGAAATTTGCAGGCAAATGGTGGGACCTAGAAAAGATCATCCTGAGTGAAATATCCCAGAAGGAGAAAGACAAACATGGTATATACTCACTTATATAGACCTATAAGATATGATAAGCATAATGAAATCTATACACCTAAAAAAGATAATCAAGAGAGCTTCCTTTAAATCTTTACGTATTTTATTTGTTTCCTCTATTATCCTCTTCATCCATATAGATGTAAGGTCATCCTCTTGATTTTCTATTATGCTGGGTTGTCCAGGGCTGCTCGCCCCTGGATGGCTGGGTTCTGGAGATGCCATGTTACTCTGTCTTTTGTTGGTTGGGCTTTTACACTGACCTCTACCCATTGGGCTGTTTTAGATGTTGGCTGTTAGTTTCTGTCCTTCCTGGAGTCCTGAGGTAGGGAGAATTCCCTTGGCCGGAAGATGATTTTTCCTGAGAGAGGCCTCCTCTGCTTTTTGGGTATGGTCACTGTATGGCCAGTGTCTCTCAGGAATTGCCACTGCTCACCTCAGGTGTAAAGACCTGAGTAGTAGCTGTGGTCCTTGTTAGTTAGGAGGGCTCTCCTCTCACCCGTAGAAATTCTCAAGACAGTTGCCCCGCTGCTGGGTTTCTCATTCTGAATTTAGTGAGCTGTTGTTGTTGTTGTTACACTGTTTTCCAGGTACAGCCCTCTTGAAGATCCTGTTGATTCCCTAGCTGTGGGGTTTTCTCCCAACAGGGAAACTCAGTCTGGTATCCTGGGGCACACAGTTCTGTTCAGGAAGGTGAGAGGAGCACCCAGCAAGTTTCTGGGCCAGGGATTGAGTGCTCCACTCTGCTCTGGGCCTGGAGAATGTGCGCCTAGGTTGAGTTGGCGCCTGGGGGCACCGCTCTGTTCTGGATGCTGTGCACACCTCTCTGGTCTGGAGGATGGGTGCCTCACTCTGGGCCGGAAGCTGTGTGTCCCTGTCTGATTGGGGGCAGCAGGAGCTGCTCTAGTCCGGACGTTGTGCACCCGGGTCTGGGATGGTGGCTGAGGGTGCAGCTTTGGTCCAGAGGCTCTACACTCTGATCTGGGCTGGCAGTGTGTGTCCCCTTCTGGGATGGCGAGTAGAACCCGCAGGCACAGATGCGTTTGGCTCTGCCTTTCTGGCCTTTGGGAGTCTGGGCGTCTGCCGAAACTGGGTAACTTTTCCAGAGACCTTTTTGGGGTGGTGGTATCAGCTGAGTGCTCTAAGATCAGACCAGCCATTTCCCTCCCTGTGGGTTTGCACCCGACAGTGAAACTCAAGTCTCTGGTGCCCTGGGGCCCACAGTTCTATCTGGGGCAGCAAATCAGGTGCGGAGGCAGGGCTCTGTGCTGGTGCCTGGGTCCCTGGCTCTGGCTCTGGGCTGGCTCCTGGGGCGCCCGCAGAACCCAAGTCTTTTCCAGGGGATGTCTGGGTGACCTAAGGTCAGTCTCAATTGTTTCCTGCACTGTGGGGTTATCTCACTGTGTAGATGGACCAGGCTAGCCTCAAACTCACAGAGATCCATCTGCCTCTGCCTCCTGAGTGCTGGGGTTAAAGGCTGGGGTTAGAGTGCCGACATGCTTTGCCTTGCCAAGTACTATTGATGATTTAATTCCCAGCACTTACATGATTGCTCCCATAACAACCACCCATAACTCTGGTTCCAAGAGATCTTTTTCTGACCTCTTGGAGCACCAAGAGTGCTGTGCACACACATAAATACAGACACTCATATAAAGACATAAAATTAAAAGGGAAAAACTCTTTAAAAGAAACTAAATAAATAAGAGTGCCATAAACACAGTAAGAACTGAAAAGGACTGTCTGGAATGACTTAGATCGATAAATCTCAAAAGTTCTAGTAAGTTGCCCACACAGGAACTGTAAGTTCAATAGTACTTGGCAAGGCAAAGCATGTCGGCACTCAGGAGGCAGAGGCAGATGGATCTCTGTGAGTTTGAGGCCAGCCTGATCTATCTACACAGTGAGTCTTCCCTAACCCCCTCCAAAAAAAAAAAATTGTAGTGCATGGCAAGACTCAAGGATATTGAACAAAAAACAACCATTGAAGTCACAGACTCTAAGAGTCAGAGAATGAGGAATCCAGGTAAACACGCTATGAAGAGAAACTAGAGCAACGGAATGGAGGAATGGGCACTGACTGTACCTTCAAGAACATTGTGTGCCATTCTGGGGACAATGGACTTATCTAGCTGGTAATAAACCACTTCAAAGTATTTAATAGGAAATTTTCAGGTTAGAAAGTTTACCCTAGTGTCGGGAAAAAAAGGGATTGGTGGGGGTAAAAATTAAAGACAAAGAAAACAAGTAAGATATTGTTACAGAAATCCAAAAAAGCTCTTAAAAGTTCCAAATATGCTGAGGCTAAGGAAACAATGACTCTATTACTACCTATTTGTATATGTAAATATACATTGGGATTCACTCCCCCTTTCCTACACAATACTGAGCTGAAATTCCTGCTATATAACACTAGGGGGTTAGATGTAACTTAGAACACAGCATATACTTGCTAGCAAGACCCTAGATTTATCTCTAGCACTGCCACACAGCAAATAAAAATCTTTAAAGTATGACATCAGTCCCCAAACTACTTTGCATAACAATAAAATAATAACAGCATCAGACAAGTACCAAACACAGCTGATAGCCTAGCACAGTATTTCCTTCCCAATGTCAGCAAAGCCCAGGAGAAATTTGCAATCACATACTTTGATCTGAAGATTGAGAAGTATATCTTACAATTAATATTTAGTTTCAAATTATGATAGAAAATATACAATATAATCTAAACATGTCATATATCTAACATAAATAAAATATACTGGACATTTTCATTAGCCAAAGAGTTTTTACTATATAGATGCTCCTTGACTCTACACTAGGATCTGATCTGTAAACTAAACTATAAACTAAACACACTATGTTGCAAATGTACTTTACAAACCTAACCTATCGAACACCTAAGGTTGGCAATACAATATGCTATAGGGTACTGAATGTTTGTTCTCACAATCAGAAGGCTACTGATTATTCAGGCTACTGATATATCAGGAGTATAGCTTACTGCTGCTAGCCAGCATCAAAAGAGCAACAGTAAGATTTGTTGTTTACTGTTTAAAATTTACTGTTTAAAATTTAAAATTCAAAGGTTTCTACTAATTGCCTATTGATATGACATCAAACCATCATAAGTCAGGGAGTATCTATAAAAACTTTATATACAGGTAGGACTATACGGCTATAGAATAATGACTATAGGATTTCAATGTGATTAGGAATGACAGTGTGTCTGGACCCTTATAAGTCCCCAACTAAGACACCATTTGAGACAATTGTGGCAAAGACTCTTTATTCTTCCTGCCTAGAGAGTAGACACTGGGGTTGACAGCAACCCTCCTGCATTTAGTTATTTTTCTATTGCTATGATAAAATATCATGACCAAAAGCAGAGGGAGTATATGGTTCTGAGGGAATCCACCAAAACAGAGAAGGCATGGCAGCAGGAGCAGGAAGCCAGCTAATCCCATTTTCATCCACACACAGAAAGCAGGGAAAGAACAGGAAGCTGGACAAGGCTGGAAATGCTCAAAGCCTGGTGTCACTTCCTCATCAAGGGTCCACCTCCTACAGCTTCTACATCCTCTCCAAACTGGAGCCCATGTGTTCAAATTACATGAGCCTATGGAGGATATTTCTAACTCAAACCACCATACCTCCTATAGCCATGAAATAAATAACAAAGGTTAGTGATTAGAAAGTACAAAAAAATAAAAAATAAGCCTTACCATGAACCAGGGGCTGGATAGCCCAGAGACCTTGAATAAAACCAAATATCGCCAGAAAAAAAGTGAATAAAATGATTATTAATGATACTCTACTATACACATAGTCTGGAGCCTAGTATAATATCATCAGAGAGGCTTCATCCAGCAACTGATGGGAGCAGATGCAGAGAGCCACAGCCAAATATTAGACAGAGCTTGGGAATCCTACAGCAGAGGGGGAGGAAGGAGTGTAGGAGCAGTCAAAAACACCACAAGAACCTAGTCCACAGAATCAACCAACCAGGGCTCATTGGGGCTCACAGAGGCTAAAGCAACAACCAGGGAGCCTGCCTGGGTCTGCCGTAGGTCCCCTGCATATGTATTATGTTTGTGTAGCTTGATCTTCTTGTGGGACTCCTAACAGTGGAAGCAGAGATGGTCTCTGACTCTTTTGCCTGCTTTTGGGACCTTTTTCCTCCTACTGGTGCCAAGTCCAGCATTAATATGAGAGGATGTACCTGGTTTTATTGTATCTTGTTATGTATCATGTTTGGTTAATAGCCCTAAAAGGCCAGTCCTTTTCTGAAAGGATGTGGAGGAGAAGTGGATCTGGGGGGGAGGGGGCTGGAGGAGAGGGTGGAGAGGAAACTGCAGTGGGGATGTAATATATGAAAGAAGAAGAACAACAACAAAAAGCTTGAAATACAGATAGCACTATGTTGCTGCTGCACAGCTCCTACTTTCAAGCCTTTTAGGAAAGGAGAACTATATTCCCTTTTGCTAGTTCACCACAGACGAAACACACTGATAATTATGCCTTCTGCATCCCTCACAGAATAAAGACCAAGATATTTAACATTGCACAAAAAAAACCCTCTTATCAGCTACACTTATCTATCTAACCTGATTTCCTATCAATCTCTGACTCTTACTTTCCACTACAATAATTCTAAATACTGTCAGATGAACCCAAACCAGTGAATTGTTTTTTCACATCTCTATATAATTCTTACTCTTTTATCCCTCTATTTCTCCACCAAACTCTTCCTCAGCATTTCCAACTTCCTAGCACCCTTGACTGAGAAAGGTATCCTGCCTTCTTGTTCCCATTCTCACTCCAAATACCCACCAGTCAGTACTCTAACTATTCTGAGCTGGAGCTATTTGTTCATGTTTTTGTCGTCCCAGCTAGACCACAGACCCTCAAGAAGAAAAATGAAATCTTAGATTTCTTAGTAGTTCTAGATCCTGACATAGTACTTGTCCAATAGGAAATGATTTGTAAGTGCTTGTTGATGAATCAGACTCAAAACAAAAACAATTATATGCCAGATATGGCAGAATGTCCCTCTCACTCAGAGGTTGAAGCAGAAAGATCACAAAATTGAGGGCATCCTAAGCTACAGAGGGGGTTCAAGTCCAGCCTTAGTCTATACAGGAAACCCTGCATAGAAAGAAGAAAGAAGAGAGGAGGAAGTGAGAGAGGGGGAAGAAGGCTGAGAGGAAGGAAGGGGGAGGAGGAGGAGGGAGAGGAAAACAGAGAATGGAAAGGGAGGGGAAGAAGAAGGAGAAGGAGGAGGAGGAGAAATGAGCCACTAAACATCAAAAAAATTAATATTCAACCATAAGTATGTCCCGAAAAGAGAAAGGCTTGTTATTTTCCTCCCTGTATATGTCCTTTTATATCACCTGTTTTATTACCAAAGAGCTGTAAGTCCAAAAACAAGCATACACATTAGTCCTCAGGCTCTTTAGCTCTGGTCTTGCTTCCAATGTGAAGTCATGAAAAACAACTTAAATAATTAACAAAAAATATATTTTACTATATAACTAGTGAAAGTCATCAATATTAACACAAAGAAACAAGATATTTTCATACCTGTCACATTGCTGCATTATGGAAATTTCTTTGATTATTTCCTGAAGATCTGACTCAACAGGTACTTGCTTGATTGCAACAACTTGACCAGATTCCTTATGTATTGCTTTAAAAACGCTTCCATAAGACCTTTAGAAAAAAAGCCAAGACATTACTTCTTTTTATCAAGCATAGTATTAAAGACTGTGACTTTTACAAATATTTTGCATACTGTATTTTCTAGCTTAAATCATCATTTAAATGAGCAAAAACAAAAGTAAAGGAATAATAATGAAGAAGCTTTACAGCTTGAATTACAAACTTCAAAGTTATCAAGTAAAAATACAATGACTTGCAATTTTCTTATGGGAAGAAGGGAGCAAAAGGGGAGGCAACAGGAAGGAGGCAAGCAGGCTAACTTACAGTTTGTCAACTCAAATGCAGCATCAAGGAGATAGAAAAGGAAATTACAAGTGTGAAAAGTAAGTAAAAGACAGTCCAACTCCCAGCTTAAGAGGAAAGGCTTAATCAAGCAAAATTCCCAGGATGCCTTTCACTGTGAACCTTTTTTATTTTTATTTTTTTCTTCTCCTTTTTTTGATTCTTTTGGGACAGGGACTCCTGTAGCCCAGGTTGGCCTTAAATGCACTATGATCTTAAACGATGATCTTAAATTACCAAGATTACAGATGTGCACCATAACACCTGGCTACTAACGGATGAAAAGCAGGGACTCCTGAGCCAAAGTCCTCCCAGATGCTTCTTTCAGTATCACATCTTCAAGAGAAAACCATATACTCAATGGTATTCACAGAAAAGGAGACAGAGGACTTACACTCTACTCCAGGCTCTTTAGCATCAACTAAATACTCACGTATTTTAGAGAGCAAAATCAATGAAGAAGGAAGTCATCTGTAATTTAGTATGAACTCCAAACCACGGTTGAAAACTTAGTTCTAACAGTACATCAGGCACTCTGATGTTATTTTACAAGCATTACCAGATTCTTTCCTCCAGGATATGAGAAAAAAAATATCATCACTGAAAGATGAGGAAATATCCTCAGATTCAGTACATCTTCTAGTTCCAAAGATCATGGTCTTCTCACTACATTATCACCACAGAAAAGAAGAAGACATAAAATGTTCCCTGTGTTTCCTAAGATTACAAACTACACAAAATTCACTTCCAAATTTACAACTTACAAAATAAGTGAAAGCAGGAAGAATAAGTAAGAAGTAAAAATAAGTAAGAAGCAGTAAGGAATGGGATGCTACATCCCGCTGCTCAGGCTCTCCTGAGCATCTCACACAGCATGATAAGCAGTAGACCCCTAGGGAAAGAGGCTGCTGTATCTTTCCTCAAAAGCTAAGGTAGGATTCAGTGCAATGGTATCTAAGACTGATTATACAATACCATCCCTCCTGTCCAAGGATGTCTTGGGTCTATAAAACTGAAATTGAAAGAACTATTCCCAGAATCCCCCTCCTGTGTGGTTTCCAGTTAAGACTTTGCCAAAACAGTCACAAAATCTGGGTGCAAAAAGATACAGCACTGAAGGGGTCATTAAGACTTATTCCAGAGTTTTAGAGAAGAGCTGAGGCTAGACAATGTGTGTCACGGTAGGAATGCATGGGAGGCCCTGAAAGAGCATGGTGTGGAGACCTCAGGTCAGTGGAGGTGTCCAAAGCATAGGATATCCAAAAAGCAAAGCTGTATGGATGCATGCATGGTAGCACACTAGAGTGTGCTACAGGCTGTACCCTCAAAGTACAAGCAGAGGAAGCCTCTCCTTCCTTAAGCTGCTTCTGTAAAAAAGCAACTAAGAAAGCCTTCTACTTTTATTTAATAAATATTAGCATACCTTTCTATCTTCTCTGTGGTAACTAAGTTTTCACTTCTTTGTGGATCAGTTCACATAATTTATGTCTGCCAGGACAGCCTTATAATTAGGATTTTCAAATTTATCCTCACAGAACAGCACCCTTAACTCCTAAAATTATTCCTGATCAGATTATATCCTGTCTTAGTCTAAGTCCTGTGCATTTTTGCTCTCTTGTTCTTACATTCTCCCTTCCTCCCTCCCTCCAACTTTGGGGGTGGCGGGGCAGAAAGTGGGTGATGGAAAGGAAACCCAGGGCCCTGTCCATGCTACTGCACCACCTCTACTTTCTTTAGTCAATCACAGAAGAAATTTAACCAAATTATTAATTACTCCATTCCAAAGTTTTTATACATATTTATCATTTCTAAATGTTTACATCATTAATTTCAGTTTTAATTAGATTTTCACTTTGTTCTATCTTATTATTATAGTTATTTTAAATATAAAAATCTGTTTGTACATGTAGAGTTAAGTAAATACCATTTTTTATTTCTTCATTTTTTGTTTTTCAAGACAGGGTTTCAACAGCCTTGGATGGCTTAGAGCTCATACTACAGACCAGGCTGGCCTTAAACTCTAGAGTACTGGGATTAAAGGCCTGTGTCACTACTGCCCAGTTATAAATACTAATTTTTTACCTTCATTAATAATGAGAAAATCTGACACTAAAACTTTTTACTTAACAGGCTCTGGATCATTCTTCTTTTCTTGTCACTGCTCTCAAGATAATCTGTAATATTTCCTCTAATCTCAGATTATCTCAGATTATGTTTTCCAATTTATAATCAGTGTGATATTTTTGTCATTTTGTAATTATGCCCAACTTAGCCAACTATATCAGAAAATGTGACTGGTAAAAATCTATTTTAGAATTTGTCAAGTTTCTATCTTTGAACATACGCTTCAATAGGAAGACTGCAAAATAAACGTATATTTGTGTGTGTAAACATACCTCAATACAAATGCACACTTTATATAACCGTCTACATAATCAGGTTTTCTAATAACATTTTATCCTTTTCTATGCTTTATACCTGCCCAATTATGACAGACAAAAAATGCATATCCATTTTTATTAGATTCAACTGACTCTACAAATAACTTTCCTATGACTTATTTACCATAGTATATATTAAAATGTTTTGATATGATTTTTCTTTTCTATCCTTATCTAATGTACCTCTTTATCCAGTTGGAATCTTTTAACTGTTTTTGTTCACTTTGTTTTTTCTTTATTAATTACATTTTATTCACTTTGTATCCCCCCTGTGGTTCCCTCCCTCCTCCAGTGCCAATTCCTCCCTTCCTCCACCCTCTGCATGCATGCCCCTCCCCAAGTCCACTGATAGGGGAGGTCTTCTTTTCCTTTCTTCTGATCCTAGTCAATTAGGTCTCATCAGGAGTGGCTGCATTGTCTTCTGAGGCCTGGTAAGGCTGCTTCCCCCTCAGGGGGAGGTAATTAAAGAGCAGGCCAATCAGTTCATGTCAGAGACAGTCCCTGTTCCTATTACAATGGAACACACTTGGATACTGAACTGTCATGGGCTACATCTGTGCAGGGGTCTTAGGTTATCTCCATGCATAGTCCTTGGTTGGATATCAGTCTCAGGAAAGACCCCTGTGCTCAGATTTTTTAGTTCTGTTGCTCTCCTTATGGAGTTCCTGTCCTCTCCAGATCTTACTGTTTCCCACTTCTTTCCTAAGATTGCCTGCACTCTGCCCAAAGGTTGGCCATAAGTATAAGAATCTGCATTGACAGTCTGCAGGGCAGAGCCTTTCAGAGGTCCTCTGTGTCAGGCTCCTGACTTGTTCCCTCTTTTCTCCTTCTTCTGATGTCCATCTTCTTTACCTTTCTGGATAGGACATGAGCATTTTAGCAAGAGTCCTCCCTCTTTCTTTAGGTGTTTCTTTAGGTGTACAGATTTTAGTAGGTTTATCATACATTATATGTCTATATGAGTGAGTATATACCGTGTGTATCTTTCTGCTTCTGGGATAGCTCAGTCAGGATGATCTTTTCCAGATCCCACCATTTACCTGCAAATTTCATGATTTCCTTGTTTTTTATTGCTGAGTAATATTCCATTGTGTAGATAAACCACAATTTCTGCATCCATTCCTCCACTGAGGGGCATCGGGGTTGTTTGCAGCTTCTGGCTATTACAAATAAAGCTGCTACAAACATGGTTGAGCAAATGTCCTTATTGTGTACTTGAGAATCTTTTGGGTGTATGCCTAGGAGTGGTATGGCTGGATCTTGAGGAAGCGCTATTCCTAGTTGTCTGAGAAAGTGCCATATTGCTTTCCAGAGTGGTTGTACAAGTTTACATTCCCACCAGCAGTGGAGGAGGGTTCCCCTTTCTCCACAACCTCTCCAGCATGTGTTGTCTCTTGAGTTTTTGATCTTAGCCATTCTGATGGGTGTAAGGTGAAATCTTAGGGTCGTTTTGATTTGCATTTCCCTGATGGCTAATGAGGTTGAGCATTTCTTTAAGTATTTCTCTGCCATTCAATATTCCTTTACAGAGAATTCTCTCTTTAGCTCTGTTCCCCATTTTTTAAGTGGATTACTTGATTTTTTACTGTTTAGCTTCTTTAGTTCTTTATATATACTAGATATTAGTCCTCTGTCAGATATAGGGTTGGTGAAGATCCTTTCCCAATCTGTAGGCTGTCATTTTGTGCTAAGGACACTGTCCTTTGCTTTACAGAAGCTTTTCAGTTTCATGAGGTCCCATTTATTGATTGTTGCTCTTAGAGCCTATGCTGTTGGTGTTCTGTTCAGGAAGTTGCCTCCTGTGCCAATGAGTTCAAAGCTCTACCCCACTTTTTCTTCTAAGCAATTTAGTGTGTCTGGTTTTATGTTGAGGTCTTTGATCCACTTGGACTTCAGTTTTGTGCAGGATGATAAGTATAGATCTATTTGCATTTTTCTACACGTAGACTTCCAGTTAGACCAGCACCATTTGTTGAAGATGCTGTCTTTTTTCCATTGAATGGATTTGGCATCTTTGTCAAAAATCAGGTGCCCATAAGTGTGTGGATTTATGTCAGGGTTTTCTATTTGATTCCATTGATCCACCAGTCTATTTCTATGCCAGTACCATGCATTTTTTAGTATTATTGCTCTATAGTACAGCTTGAGATCAGGGATGGAGATACCTCCTGAAGATCTTTTACTGTAGAGAATTGTTTTAGCAATTCTGGATTTCTTGTTCCATATGAAAGTGAGAATTTTTATTTCAAGGTCTGTAAAAAATTGTGTTGGTAATTTGATGGGAATTGCATTGAATCTGTAGATTGCTTTTGGTTAGATGGCTATTTTTACTATATTAATCCTGCGAAGCCATGAGCATGGGAGATCTTTCCATCTTCTCATATCTTCTTCTAATTCTTTCTTCAGAGAATGGAAATTTTTTTCATACAAGTCTTTGACTTGCTTGGTTAGGTTCACACCAAAGTACTTTATGTCCTTTGTGGCTATTGTGAACGGTGTTGTTTCCCTAATTTCTTTCTCAGACCTTTTGTCTTTTCTATACAGGAGGGCTACTGATTTTTTTTTTTTTGAGTTAATTTTGTATCCAGCCATTTTGCTGAAGTTGTTAATCAGCTGTAGGCGTTCCCTGGTAGAATTTTTGGGGTCACTCAAATATACTATCATATCATGTGCAAATACTGATACTTCGACTCCTTCTTTTCCAATTTGTATCCCCTTGATCTCCTTCAATTGTCTTATTGCTCTAGCAAGGACTTCAAGAACAATGTTGAACACACCTCTTTGGTATGTCTGCTTCTTTTTTTTCTAGGGCTTTTAAGTGAGCCATTAAGTTGCTTGCATGAGATGTTATGAATTTCTTCTTGAACGCACTTAGTGCTATGAACTTTCCCCTTAGCGCTGCTTTCATTGTGTCCCATAAGTTTGGGTATGTTGTGCTTTCATTTTAATTGAATTCTAGGACGTCTTTAATTTCTTTATTTCTTCTCTGACCCAGCTGTCATTCAATAGCAAGTTGTTCAGTTTCCATGTGTGTGTAGGCCTTTTGCTATTTTTGTCATTGAAGTCCAGCTTTAATCCATGGTGATCAGATAGGATACAAGGGATTATTTCAATCTTCTTGTATCTGTTGAGGCTTGCTTTGTGACCAACTATATGGTCTATTTTGGAGAAGGTTCCATGAGGTGCTGAGAAGAAGGTAAATTCTTTTGTGTTTGGGTGTAAGGTTCTGTAGATGTCCGTGAGGTCCATTTGATTCATGACCTCTGTCAGAGTTATTGTTTCTTGTTTAATTTCTGTTTTGTTGACCTGTCCTTTGTTGAGAGTAGGGTGTTGAAGTCTCCCACTATTAATGTGTGGGGGTCTATGTATGGTTTAAATTTTATTAAAGTTTCTTTTACAAATGTGGGTGCCCTTGCATTTGGGGCACAGATGTTCAGGATTGTGATATCTTCCTGGTGGATTTTTCCCTTGATGAGTATGAAGTGTCCTTCTTGATCTCTTTTGATTAATTTTGGTTGAAAGTCTATTTTATTAGATATTAGAATGGCTACTCCTGCTTGCTTCTTGGGTCCATTAGCTTGGAAAACCGTCTTCCAGCCCTTTACTCTCAGGTAATATCTATCTTTGTGATTTAGGTGTGCTTCTTGTATGCAACGGATTGTTGGGTCTTGTTTATGCATCCGTTCTGTTAGTCTGTGTCTTTTTATTGGAGAATTGAGTCCATTGATGTTGAGGGAGATTAATGACCAGTGTCTGTTAGATCCTTTGATATTGATGTTGGCTATGGTAGTGTGTTTGTATGTTTGGCTACTTTTTGTTTTGCTGTAGTGAGGTTATTTATTTCCTGTGTTTTCTTGAATGTAGCTAGTTTTCTTGGGTTGTATTTTTCCTTCTAGTATCTTCTGTAACGCTGGATTTGTATGTAGGTATTGTTGAAATTGGTTTTTGTCGTTGAATATCTTGATTTCTCCATCTGTAAGGACTGAGAGTTTTGCTGGGTACAGTAGCCTAGGCTGACATCTGTGTTCTCTTAGGGTCTGCATGATATTCGTCCAGGCTCTTCTGGCTTTTATAGTTTCTATTGAGAAGTCAGGTATGATTCTGATGGGTTTGCCATTATATGTTACTTGGCCTTTTTCCCTTGCAGCTTTTAGTATTTTTTTTTCTTTGTTCTGTATACTTACTATTTTGATTATTATGTGACGGGAGGATTTTCTTTTCTGGTCTAATTTATTAGGTGTTCTGTAGCCTCTTGTATTCTTATAGGCCTCCCCTTTAAGTTGGGGAAATTTTCTTCAATGATTTTGTTGAAAATATTTTCTGGGCCTTAGAGGAGGGAATCTACTTTTTCCTCTATTCCTATTATTTTTAGGTTTTGTCTTTTTATGTTGTCTTGGATTTCTTGGATGGTCTGTGTCAGGAATTTTTTAGATTTATTATTTTCTTTGACAGATACATCAATTTCTTCCATTGTATCTTCCACACCTGAGATACTTTCTTCCATCTCTTGTAGTCTGTTGGTTATGTTTACCTCTGTAATTCCTTTTTTCTTTCCTAGGTTCTCCCTCTCCATGATTTTGTCCGTTTGTGTTTTCTTTAATTTTTCCAATTCTATCTTCAGATCTTTAACGTTTTGTTGATTTCCTTCACCTGTGTGAATGTATTTTCACCTTTTCTCCTGAATTCCTTCACTTGTTTGTTTGAACGTTCCTCTCTTTCTTTTACTTCTTTCAGTGATTTAATCATTTCCTCTCTGAAAGCCAGAAACTGTTTGGCTGCATCTTCCTGTATTTCTTTACAGATGCCCATAAGCTGTTTTATTATATCTTCCCCTAATTCTTTACGCATTTTATTTGCTTCCTCCATTAACCTCTCCATAAGCATAGATGTAAGGTCATCTTCTTGACTTTCACTTATGTTAGGGTGTCCAGGGCTACTTGCCCTTGGATAACTGGGTTCTGGGGATGCTGTATTGCTTTGCCTTTTGTTGGTTGTGCTTTTTCGCTGGCTTCTACCCATCTCTCTATCTCAGGTGTTGTCTGTTAATTTCTGGTGCCTGCTGGTCCTGGGGTGGATAGAATCCACTTGGCAGGGTTCTGAAGTTCTCCTCTGCTTTTTGGGTATAGTCAACTGATTGGTGGTTCTTCTCAGGAATTGTCACAGTTCACTTCAGGTGTATGGACCGGTGTGGTAACTGTGGTGTTCAGAAAGGCTCTCCTCTCATCAGGAGAGGTCCTGGTGATGGCTGCCCTGCTACTGGGTTTCTTGCTCTGAATTTAGTGAGCAGCAGCTGTTGCTCTTAAGGTGTAATTGTTGGGTACAGCCCTCTTGAAGAACTAGGGATTCCCACAGTTTTGTCAGTTTAGCTAGGGATAACTGGTTGATTCTTGGAGCAGTATCTGAGGGCTGCTGTAATGGCTCTCTGACTTTTGCAGGTCTGAGGATGCAGCTGTGTGCCCCAGTGCCCTAGCGGTACTCGATAATGGCGGGAGAGCACAGTGCTCATGCCTGCAGTAGAAGGCTAGAGCCTAGAGTCTGCGTGAATCCAGAAAGTCTTTTGGAGTTGTGTGTCCTGAGCGTTAGACCTGATGATCCCCCTGCTCTGGGGTTTTCTCCTGACAGAGACACCCAGTCTTTGCTTTGGGGACAGCTGTTCTGTCTGTGATGGCACAGACTTACGTGACTCTGCCTTTCTGTCTTTCTGGGGATTGGGTGCCTGGGTGTCTGCCGAAACTGGGTAATTTTTCCCAAGACCTTTTCCGGGTGGTGGTATTGGCTGAGTGCTCTGAGACCAGACCAGCCGTTCCCCTTCCTGTGGGTTTGCACTGGACAGAGAAACTCAGTCTCTGGTGTTCTGGGGCCCACAGTTCTATCTGGGGCAGCGAATAAGGCGTGCAGCCAGGACTCTGTGCCAGTGCCTAGGTCCCCGGCTCTGGCTCTGGGCTGGCTCCTGGGCACCCATGGAACCCCGAGTCTTTTCCAGTGAATGTCTGGGTGACCTAAGGTCGGTCCCAATCGCTTCCTGCACCATGCGGTTATCTCTCAACTGGAAATCTCTGATGTTGTGATGCCCACAGTTCAGTGTGAAACAGTGATCAGAGCACTCTGGCATGTGGCTCTGGGCTGGCGACCAAGAACCTGGTGTAACCAGGATCTCATCAGAGGGTTAGCTGGGTGAGTTAAAGCTGATTGAATCCCCCACCGTGGGGTATCCTCTCACCTGGGAAACACAATCACTTGTGTTTTAGGATCATGAGTTCTGACTGCTGATCGCTGTGCCCATCCTGCTGTGCTGCTGGTCAGAACTAGAGTTGTCCTGGAGCCGCCATCTTGCCAACCTCGGGATCTTTTAACTTTAGTTTAACTAATATAAACATTGCCTCTTCTGTTTTCTCTTTATTTTTACTCATATGTTTAACTTTTTCTTTTCTTTTCTTTTCTTTATTAATTACACTTTATTCACTTTGTATCCCCCATGTGGTTCTTCCCTCCTCCCGTCCCAATCCCTCCTTTCCTCCACCCTCTGCATGCATGCCCCTCCCCAAGTCCACTGATAGGGGAGGTCTTCTTTTCATTCCTTCTGATCCTAGTCAATTAGGTCTCATCAGGAGTAGCTGCATTGTCTTCTGTGGCCTGGTAGGGCTGCTTCCCCCTCAGGGGGAGTTAATTAAAGAGCAGGCCAATCAGTTCATGTCAGAGACAGTCCCTGTTCCTATTACAATGGAACACACTTGGATACTGAACTGTCATGGGCTACATCTGTGCAGGGGTCTTAGGTTATCTCCATGCATAGTCCTTGGTTGGATATCAGTCTCAGGAAAGACCCCTGTGCTCAGATATTTGATTCTGTTGCTCTCCTTATGGAGTTCCTATCCTCTCCAGATCTTACTGTTTCCCACTTCTTTCCTAAGATTGCCTGCACTCTGCCCAAAGGTTGGCCATAAGTATAAAAATCTGCATTGACAGTCTGCAGGGCAGAGCCTTTCAGAGGTCCTCTGTGTCAGGCTCCTGACTTGTTCCCTCTTTCCTCCTTCTTCTGATGTCTATCCTCTTTGCCTTTCTGGATAGGACTTGAGCATTTTAGCAAGGGTCCACCCTCTTGATTAGTTTCTTTAGGTGTACAGATTTTAGTAGGTTTATCCTATATTGTGTATCTATATGAGTGAGTATATACCGTGTGCGTCTTTCTGCTTCTGGGACAGCTCAGTCAGGATGATCTTTTCCAGATCCCACCATTTACCTGCAAATTTCATGATTTCCTTGTTTTTTATTGCTGAGTAATATTCCATTGTATAGATACACCACAATTTCTGCATCCATTCCTCCACTGAGGGGCATCTGGGCTGTTTTCAGCTTCTGGCTATTACAAATAAAGCTGCTACAAACATGGTTGAGCAAATGTCCTTATTGTGTACTTGAGAATCTTTTGGGTATATGCCTAGGAGTGGTATGGCTGGATCTTGAGGAAGCGCTATTCCTAGTTGTCTGAGAAAGTGCATATTGCTTTCCAGAGTGGTTGCACAAGTTTACATTCCCACCAGCAGTGGAGGAGGGTTCCTCTTTCTCCACAACCTCTCCAGCATGTGTTGTCTCTTGAGTTTTTGATCTTAGCCATTCTGATGGGTGTAAGGTGAAATCTTAGGGTCGTTTTGATTTGCATTTCCCTGATGGCTAATGAGGTTGAGCATTTCTTTAAGTGTTGCTTTGCCATTCTATATTCCTCTGCAGAGAATTCTCTGTTTAACTCTGTACCCCATTTTTTAATTGGATTACTTGATTTTTGCTGTTTAACTTCTTTAGTTGTTTATATATACTGGATATTAGCCCTCTGTCCAATATAGGGTTAGTGAAGATCCTTTCCCAATCTGTAGGCTGTCAATTTGTGCTGAGGACACTGTCCTTTGCTTTACAGAAGCTTTTCAGTTTCATGAGGTCCCATTTATTGATTGTTGCTCTTAGAGCCTGTGCTGTTGGTATTCTGTTCAGGACGTTGTCTCCTGTGCCAATGAGTTCAAGGCTCTTTCCCACTTTTTCTTCTAAGCAGTTTAGTGTGTCTGGTTTTATGTTGAGGTCTTTGATCTACTTGGACTTCAGTTTTGTGCAGGGTGATAAGTATGGATCTATTTTTTAAGAGGAAACATACTGACTGTTTACTTTTGGCTAGTTTACTTTTAATTTTCTCTAAAGAGTTCATCTTTTAATGTGACAACTCACATTTAGTGAGCAATAGATTTCATTTCATACTTCCACCTTATGTTTGAAATGTTACATATAATATGTTCTTGTAAATTTAATCATTTTATACTTATTATCTGCCTTCCTCTATGATCAAATGACATACATCCCTCTATTACTTTAAAACATTTCTTACCAATTGTTAAGAATTCCTCTGAATATACATATTGATTTCCTCAAGATAATCAATTCAAAGCTTCTACTGGCCTTTTCCCAAATATAATGGGTACTGGGGTGCTAAAACATATTCACAGCTACTAGCCTAAAAAAAGATTGTGAGGTTTATCAATGAGAGTGCGGTGTAAAGTGAACAAAACTTACAAATCACTTTATAGCACATTTTTTCCTTCACAGAGGGAAAGCTTACTTTTTTAAATAAAAGTGTTGTCATCCATATTCATCATAATCTGATCATTAAGTTTTGACATTAATTGTCAGATTTAATTGTTATTAGTACTATTCAACTCCAACAAACATATTCTAGTTGAAAGACTAGACAATACTGTCATTCTAAAAGACACTTTCATGGTGTTTGTACTCACCCTTCTCCAAGCTTCTCCAGTACATCAAATACTTCTTCAGGCTGCTTAGTCAAACTGTCTTCACTCAGCTTTTTTAGCTTACTAATAAAATTTAAAAAGAAAAGAAAATGCTTTCCTTAAAAGCTTTTACCAAAAAAAGTAATAAGCAATATAATAATAACCCTTCCAAGTGATGTTCCTGGTATACCTAGCACCATACTCCAGTATAAACTTTTTCAAAATTAGTTTCAGTGAGACTGTCATTCAAACATGAATATATATTCATTCTCTCCTTCAAGCATACAAGACAGCATTTCATGCACACTCTACTTCATGAATATTGTTAGGGACTGTATTCCTTTCACTCAACAATATATAGTAATTTAGATATCATTAATTACATAATATCTCACTTAATAAAGGGGATAGATTCTAAGAAATATTTTAGGTAATTTCATCACAACAAGAACATCGTATATTCCAACAAACCAAAATAGCAGAGCCTATAATGTGGACAACATGCACCAATTTCTACTATGCCCATAATGAACACAACACGAGAAAATTAGATAATCAGAAAACATGGCTTACATTTTTGCAGTAAATTTTTATAAGTAGAAATATACTTAAAAATAATTATTAGGGAGGGGAGCAAAGATGGCCGCGCCGGGAGAGCACTGTGTCTGAGAAGAGGGACAGCACTCTCCATGCAGCAACCAGGAGACTGAACTGGGCCCTAAAACTACAGCTACCGTGTTTCCCAGGTAAGGGGAGGCTCCCACGGCGTGGGAATCGGTCGGGTCCACTCTCGGCTGCCCAGCCAGAACCCAGAAGAAATCCCGGGTAAGGCGGGCTTTGGGTCTCCGGGCTGGAGCCGCAAGCCTGCGTGTCCCGATCACTTTCCCAAGCTGATTGGTGGGCACAAGGGTGCCTGAGACTGGGAGTCCCAGTCGCAAGAAAACCCCACGGGGAAGCAAAGTTGAGAGTCTGATCACGGATCACCCAGTCTTTCCCTGGAAGGTCTCGAGGACCGCCGGTACCTGCTGCCATCATAACTGAGCTCCCGCCTCGCGGAGAGTTGCGCGCCCCAGTGCAACGGAGACTGCGAATCCCTGTCCGGAGAGGACCCCACAGGGAAGGAAGAAACCGTGCTGCTGGGGTCACCTAGGTTTTGCCTGGGGAAAGTCTAGCAGACCGCAGATCGCAAACAGGCGACTACACCCAGCCATCACAGATCCGGGCCCAAGCAGGGAGCAGAGAGTTACTGGGAACCCAGCTCACCCAGGCTAGCAGGGGGGCGCACGCTCCGCCAGCCCAGAGGCCTGCTTTGTACCAACTACTCCTTACAGACAGAACTGTGTGCCCCAAGACACCAGAGTCTTAGAGTCACTGTCTGGAGAAACCCTCACAAGGAACAAGGAACAAAGCAAAGGGGATGGACTTAGGCAACCCAGTATTTCCCCGGAAAAGGTCCCACAGACTGACCCAACCCAGGGAACTGCTGTGCACCAGATAGCCTGCTGTTACCAGGAGAGCAGTACTCACCTGCCACAGATTACCTCTTGGGTTCTGGGGCACAGAGCCCGAACCTCAGACCTACAAAGGACCGGGAACCCTGAGATCAACCCCCAGATACTGCTCCAAGGGGCAACCAGTTATCCCTAACAAAACCTACCAAACCACGGGACACACAGGTTACAGCAGCTGATCACTAAATTTACAGCAAGAAACCCAGAAGAAGGGCAGCTGTCTCCAGGACTTCTCCTGGTGAGAGGAGAGCCCTCTCAACTAATCAGGACCACAGTTACCACCCAGGTCTCTATGCCTGAGGTGAGCTGTAGCAACTCCTGAAAAACACCGGACATCCAGTGACTATACCCAAAAAGCTGAGAAGGCTTCCTTCAGGAAAAACCATCTTCCTGCCAAAGGGATTCTCTCCACTACAAGAGTCCAGGAACAACCAGAAACTAACTTCAAACAGCTAAGATAGCCCAATGGTTAGAGGACAGCGTAAAAGTTCAACCAACAAAGCCAGAGCAATATGGCATCTCCAGAACCCAGTTATCCAGGGGCAAATAGCCCTAGACACCCCAGTATAATTGAAATTCAAGGAGATGACCTAACATCTATGCTAATGAAGAAGATAACAGAGTAAACAAATAAAATATGAAAAGAAATAGAGGAAGCTGCAGCCAAACAGTTTGTGGCCTTTAGAAAGGAAATGCTTAAATCACTGAATGAAATAAAAGAAACAGTGGATTGTTCAAACAAACAGCTGAAGGAATTGACGGAAAAACATGAAAATACAGTCAGACAGGTGAAGGAAACCAACAAAATAGCTCAAGACCTAACGATAGAATTGGAAAAATTAAAAAAAAAAAACACAAATGGAAGAAATTGTGGAGAGAAAGAACTTAGGGAAGAAAGCAGGAACTACAGAGGTTAGCATAACCAATAGGCTACAAGAAATGGAAAAAAGAATCTCAGGTGTGGAAGATACAATGGAAGAAATAGATGTATCTGTCAAAGAAAATGTTAAGTTTAAAAAAATCCTGACACAGACCATCCAAGAAATTCAAGACAACATAAAAAGACAAAACCTAAGAATAATAGGAGTAGAGGAAAAAGAAGATTCCCTGCACCAAGGCCCAGAAAATATTTTCAACAAAATCATTGAAGAAAATTTCCCCAAGTTAAAGGAGAGGCCAATATGAATACAAGAGGCCTATAAAACACCCAATAAATTAGACCAGAAAAGAAAACCCTCCCGCCACATAATAATCAAAACAGTAAGTATACAGAACAAAGAAAAAATACTAAAAGCTGCAAGGGAAAAAGGCAAAGTAACATATAATGGCAAACCCATTAGAATCACACCTGACTTTTCAACAGAGACTATGAAAGCCAGAAGGGCCTGGACGGATATCATGCAGACCAGAAGAAAACACAGAGGACAGCCCAGGCTACTATTCCCAGCAAAACTCTCAGTCCTTATAGACGGAGAAAACAAGATATTCAATGACAAAAACAAATTTCAAAAATACCTGCAAAAAAATCCAGCATTACAGAAGACACTAGAAGGGAAAATACAACCCAAGAAAACTAGCTACATTCAAGAAAACACAGGAAATAAATAACCCCACTACAGTAAAACAAAAACCCCACTACAGTAAAATAAAAACCCCACTACCAAGCACACAACCGTATGACCACAGCCAACATCAAATTCAAAGGATCTAACAGCCACTGGTCATTAATCTCTCTCAACATCAATGGACTCAACTCTCCAGGAAAAAGACACAGATTAACAGAATGGATGCGTAAAAAAAACCCAGCAATCTGTTGTATACGAGAAACACACCTAAGTCACAAAGATAGACATTACCTGAGGGTAAAGGAATGGAAGACGGCTTTCCAAGCAAATGGACCCAAGAAGCAAGCAGGAGTAGCCATTCTAATATCTGATAAAATAGACTTTCAACCAAAATTAATCAAAAGAGGTCAAGAAGGACACTTCATACTCATCAAGGGAAAATTCCACCAAGAAGACATCACAATCCTGAACATCTATGCCCCAAATACAAGAGCACCCACATTTGTGAAAGAAACACTGATAAAACTTAAACCACACATAGATCCCCACACACTAATAGTGGGAGACTTCAACACCCCACTCTCAACAAAGGACCGGTCAACTAAACAGAAATTAAACAAAGAAACAATATCTCTAACAGAGGTCATGCATCAAATGGACCTAACAGACATTTACAGAACCTTACACCCAAACACAAAAGAACTTACCTTCTTCTCAGCACCTCATGGAACCTTCTCCAAAATAGACCATATAGTTGGTCACAAAGCAAGCCTCAACAGATACAAGAAGATTGAAATAATCCCTTGTATCCTGTCTGATCATCATGGAATAAAGCTGGACCTCAATAACAACAGAAATAGCAAAAAGCCTACACATACATGGAAACTGAACAACTTGCTATTAAAAGACAGCTGGGTCAGGGAAGAAATAAAGAAGAAATTAAAATCTTCCTAGAACTCAATGAAAATGAAGACACAACATACCCAAACTTGTGGAACACAATGAAGGCAGTGCTAAGAGGAAAGTTCATAGCACTAAGTACCTTCAAGAAGAAATTCCAGACAGCTCATTCAAGCAACTTAAAAACCCTAGAAAAAGAAGAAGCAGACACACCAAAAAGGAGTAGACGGCTGGAAATAATCAAACTCAGGGCTGAAATCAATAAATTAGAAACAAATAAAACAATTCCAAGAATCAATGAAACCAAGAGCTGGTTCTTTGAGAAAATCAACAAGATCGACAAACCCTTAGCCAAGCTAACTAAAAGGCAGAGAGACACCACCCAAATCAACAAAATCAGAAATGAAAAGGGGGACATAACCACAGACACTGAGGAAATCCAAACAATCATTAGGACTTACTTCAAAAGTCTATATGGCACTAAATTTGAAAATCTAAACGAAATGGACAATTTTCTTGATCGATTTGACTTACCAAAGCTGAATCAGGACCAGGTAACTCAATTAAATAGTCCTATATCCCCCAAAGAAATAGAAGCGGTCATCAAAAGTCTCCCAACCAAAAAGAGCCCAGGACCAGATGGCTTCAGCACAGAATTCTACCACACCTTCAAAGAAGAGCTAACACCAATTCTCTTCAAACTATTCCACAAAATAGAAACAGAGGGACATTACCAAACTCATTCTATGAAGCCACAGTCACCTTGGTACCTAAACCTCACAAAGAAAGATTCAACAAAGAAAGAGAATTTCAGGCCAATCTCCCTTATGAACATTGATGCAAAAATACTCAACAAAATACTCGCAAACCGAATACAAGAACACATCAAAAATATTATCCACCATAACCAATTAGGCTTCATCCCAGGTATGCAGGGGTGGTACAATATACGGAAATCCATCAATGTGATCCACCATATTAACAAACTGAAAGAAAAAAAACCACATGATAATCTCCCTAGATGCTGAAAAAGCATTTGACAAAATCCAACATCCATTCATGTTTAAAGTATTGGAGAGATCAGGGATACAAGACACATACCTAAACGTAGTAAAGGCGATATACAGCAAGCCTATAGCCAACATCAAACTGAATGGAGAGAAACTTAAAACAATCCCACTGAAATCAGGGACAAGGCAAGGCTGCCCACTCTCTCCATATCTCTTCAACATAGCTCTGGAAGTCCTTGCTAGAGCAATAAGACATTTGAAGGAGATCAAGGGGATACAGATGGGAAAGGAAGAAGTCAAATTATCACTATTTACAGATGATATGATAGTATACATGAGTGACCCCAAAAACTCTACCAGGGAACTCCTGTAGCTGATAAATACCTTCAGCAAAGTGGCCAGATACAAAATTAACTCAAAAAAAAAAAAAATCAGTAGCCCTCCTGTATACAAAAGACAAAAGGGCTGAGAAAGAAATTAGGGAAACAACACCCTTCACAATAGCCACAAATGACATAAGGTACCTCGGAGTACCAAGGAACTTGTATGAAAAAAATTTTCCCGTCTCTGAAGAAAGAATTAGAAGAAGATATGAGAAGATGGAAAGATCTCCCATGCTCATGGCTTGGCAGGATTAACATGGTAAAAATGGCCATCTTACCAAAAGCAATCTACAGATTCAATGCAATTCCCATCAAATTACCAACACAATTCTTTATAGACCTGGAAAGAAAAATTCTCAACTTCATATGGAATAACAAGAAACCGAGAATTGCTAAAACAATCCTCTACAATAAAAGATCATCTGGAGGTATCTCCATCCCTGATCTTAAGTTGTACTATAGAGCAACAGTTTTAAAAACTACATGGTACTGTCATGGAAACAGAATGGTAGATCAATGGAACCAAACAGAGTACCCAGAAATAAACCCACACACTTATGGACACCTCATCTTTGACAAAGATGCCAAATCCATTCAATGGAAAAATGACAGCCTCTTCAACAAATGGTGCTGGTCCAACTGGATGTCTACATGTAGAAAAATGAAAATAGATCCATACTTATCACCCTGCACAAAACTGAAGTCCAAGTGGATCAAAGACCTCAACATAAAACCAGACACATTAAATCAGCTAGAAAAAAAAGTGGGGAATACCCTAGAACTCATTGGTACAGGAGAAAACTTCCTGAACAGAACACCAACAGCACAGGCTCTAAGAGCAACAATCAATAAATGGGACCTCATGAAACTGAAAAGCTTCTGTAAAGCAAAGGACACCGTCATCAAAACAAAGCAACTGCCTACAGATTGGGAAAGAATCTTCACCAACCCTTTATCTGACAGAAGACTCACATCCAGCATAAAGAACTAAAGAAGCTGAAAAGCAGGAAACCAAGTAATCTACTTAAAAAATGGGGAACAGAGCTAAAGAGAGAATTCTCTGTAAAGGAATATCGAATGGCAGAGAAGCACTTAAAGAAATGCTCAACCTCATTAGCCATTAGGGAAATGCAAATCAAAACAACCCTGATATTTCACCTTACACCCATGAGAATGGCCAAGATCAAAAACTCAAGTGACAACACATGCTGGAGAGGTTGTGGAGAAAGGGGAACCCTTCTCCACTGCTGGTGGGAATGTAAACTTGTACAACCACTCTGGAAAGCAATATGGCGCTTTCTCAGACAACTAGGAATAGCGCTTCCCCAAGATCCAGCCATACCACTCCTAGGCATATATCCAAAAGATTCTCAAGTACACAAAAAGGACATTTGCTCAACCATGTTTGTAGCAGCTTTATTCGTAATAGCCAGAAGCTGGAAACAACCCAGATGCCCCTCAACTGAAGAATGGATGCAGAAATTGTGGTACATCTATACAATGGAATATTACTCAGCAATGAAAAATAAGGAAATCATGAAATTGGCAGGTAAATGGTGGGACCTGGAAAGGATCATCCTGAGTGAGTTGTCCCAGAAGCAAAAAGACACACACGGTATATACTCACTCATATAGACATACAACATAGGACAAACCCACAAAAATCTGTCCATCTAAAGAAACTAAGCAAGAGAGAGGACCCTAACTAAAACAGTCAATCCCCATCCTGAAAGGCAAAGAGGATGGACATCAGAAGAAGAAGAAAACAGGAAACAACCTAGGAACCTTCTACAGAGGGCTTCTGAAAGTCAGAAGAAGAAAACAGGAAACAACCTCGGAACCTGCCACAGAGGACCTCTGAAAGCCTCTGCCCTGCAGACTATCAAAGCAGATGCTGAGCCTGATGGCCAACGTTGGGCAGGGTGAATGAAATTTTATGTAAGAAGTGGGAAATAGTAAGAGCTGGAGGGGATGGGAACTCCACAAGGAGAGCAACAGAACAAGAAAATTTGAACACAGGGAACTTCCCAGAGACTCATACTCCAACCAAGGACTATTCATGGAGATAACCTAGAACCCCTGCACAGATGTAGCCCATGGCAATTCAGTGTCCAAGTGGGTTACATAGTAATGGGAAGAGGGACTGCCTCTGACATAATCTAATTGGCCTGCTCTTTGATCACCTCCCCCTGAGGGGGGAGCAGCCTTACCAGGCCACATTAGAGGACAATGCAGCCACTTTGGATGAGAACTGATAGACTAAGATCAGAAAGGAGAGGAGAACCTCCCCTATCAGTGGACTTGGGGAGGGGCATGTATACAGAAAGGGGAGGGAGGGTGGGATCGGGAGGGGAGGAGGGAGGGGCTTATGGGGAGATACAAAATGAATAAAGTGTAATTAATAAAAAATTAAAAAAATATTAATTATTAGAACTACAGTAGAGTTAATGCATAAGTGAACAGTATGTAGTAATTTATTTTTTAAAGAAATTGCTAAATCAACCTTTTTTAAGATTTATTTTTTATGTATATTAGTGCTCTATCTGCATATACACCTGCATGCCAGAAGAGGGCACCAGATCCTAGTATAGATGGCTGTGAGCCACCATGTGATTGCTGGGAACTGAACTCAGGACCTCTGGAAGAGCAGTGTTAACAGCTGAGCCATCTCTCCAGTCCCCACAAGTATAGTAATTTATTATCATGGCCAAGTAGTATACACTATGAACAAAAGAATTTGTTATACTCTGATATGGTTAGAGCATGCTGTATTGTTCATACCAGTATCATCATAAACACCATAAGACCACTGACTATAGTATCACTAAATGACAGTAGAAAATTTTCATCTCTATTATAATCTTATGAGGCCAGTATGATGCCTAATTCATCACAGACCAAAACAACATTTTGCAGCACATTGCCCTTACAAGAAAGTATCTATTAAAGTAAATATAAATATGAAATAATTGATTCTAATATGACTAGCATAAGATCACTATTTGACTAAAATTGTTATATTATGATAAACTTTGTTATTCAAACATATGCATACACAAAGACAAATAGTCCTTTTATCACTTTACTTAGAAAAGAACAAAAATAAAGAATTCTGCCTACGACTCTTGCTTTGCTAAATGAACATCGCATCAAACAGCTTCTACATAATCTTTGAGCTCATAGATTAGTGCAGCTCTTAGCCTTCATCAGAGAACTTTTCTTTGGGTGGACAGTGGTTAATACAGAAATATAGTCAAAATTCAGCAAATATGGGACTATGGAGTGTTCTACCCCAAATGGAACAACACATACATACACACACATGCACGCATGCATGCATGCACAGGTGTGCCCATAGCTCAGGAAATCCCCCAAATCTTTTAGAAGAGAGACTGAAAAATGTAAGAGCCAGAGGTTGAGGGAGCATGCTGTACCTTCCAGACCTAACATGGTTGATGCACTGATGAACTCACAGTAGCTATAGTTACCTGCACACGATCAGGCTAACAACATTTCATCATGAAGGGGAAAGGGCTCATGAGGTCTCTCCCTCCACTCACTGATGGTCAACTGACAGTCAACTGTGACTGGGGGAAGGGGCATCACTTTCTTCAGTGGGATAGCCACTGATAAGCTGAACTCTCCAGTAAATAACCTCCTCTCCCTGTTCATGAAGAAAACCCTATTTAGTGAGAAAGATGGATGGACAGGTGGACACAGCCACACATAGTAGAAGGAAGACTTGTTGGTAAAAAGAATGGCTTCAGTGGGAGGAGGGAGATGTGGCAGGGTAATAGGGATGAAAAGAACTAAAATTCATTTTATATATGTGTGAAACTGTCAAAGAATGAAAAGTAAACTTAAAAAAATAAAAACAAAAATAGAAGAGGAGAAGCTGCCTTCAAATTAACTAAATGAAGGAAAAACAGAAATAGAGGGGTTAGGGATTTAGCTCAGTGGTAGAGCGCTTGCCTAGCAAGCACAAGGCCCTGTGTTCAGTCCTCAGCTCTGGGGGAAAAAAAAGACAACATAACAATAAACTAACTAGATTAAAAAATATATATAAATAGAAAGAAAAGACCCAAGGAACACTGAAAAACACAGTTTCTTTATCCATTCTTCAGTTGAGAGACATCTAGGTTATTTCCAGTTTCTGAATATTACAAATAAAGTTGTTGTGAACATAGTTGTGCAAATGTCTTTGTTGTATGGTAGAGCATCTTTTGGGTATATGCCCAGGAGTGGTATAGCTGGGTCTTGAGGTAGATCTATTTCCAGTTTTCTGAGACTGATTTCAAGAGAGGTTGTACAAGTTTGTGCTCCCACCAGCAATGGAGGAGGGTTTCCTTTTCTTAACATCCTTGCCAGCATGTGTTGATCTTAGCCATTCTGACTGCTATAAGATGGAGTCTTAGAGTCTTTTTGACTTGTATTTCTCTGATGACTAAGGACATTGAGCATTTCTTTAAGTGCTTCTTGGCCATTTGAGATTCCTCTGTTGAGAATTCTCAGTTTAGCTCTGAACCCCATTTTTAATTGAATTATTTGATTTGATGGTATTTCTTATGTTCTTTGTATATTCTGGATATTAACCCACTGTCTAATGTAGGGTTGGTTGGTAAAGATATTTTTCCCAATCTGTAGACTGCCATTTTGTTCTATTGGCAGTGTCCTTTGTCTTTCAGAAGCTTTTCAGTTTTATGAGATTCCATTCATTAATTGCTGATCTCAGAGCTTGTGCTGTTGGTGTTCTGTTTAAGAAGTTGTCTCCTATTCCAATGAGTTCCAGACTTTTCTCCACTTTGTCTTCTTTTTTTTTTTTTTTAAGATTTTATTTATTTATTTTACATATATGAGTGTTCTATTTGCATGTACACCTACACACCAGAAGAGGGCATCAGATCCCAGTATAGATGGTGAGCCACCATGGGCTTGCTGGGAATTCAACTCAGGACTTCTGGAAGAGCAGACAGTGCTCTTAACCTCTGAGCCATCTCTCCAGCCCCTCCACTTTGTCTTCTAATAGATTTTTTAGAGTCCTAGATGTCCCTAATCCAAAGAATGGATAAAGAAATTGTGGTACATTTACACAATGGAATACTATTCTGCTATTAAAAACAGGGAAATCAAGAAAATTGCAGGCAAATGGATAGAACTAGAAAAGATCATCCTGAGTGAGGTAACCCTGACTCAAAAAGACACACATGGTAGGTACTCACTGATAAGCGGATATAATACAGGATAACCATATTACAATCCACAGACCCAAAGAAGCTAAGTAACAAGGAGGGCCCAAGGAAGGGTGCCGGAATGTCACTCAAAAGGGGAAATAGAATAGACAACAGAAGCAGATGAAGAGAGGGAACTGGGCAGGAGATGGAATGGGGTGGGAAATGAGGGTAAGGATCAGATGTGGGGAGAATGGGAGTGGGAAGTGAGAAGGCTGGGAACAAGAAGGGAAACTGAGGGGGGCATCTTTAACAAGCTGGAGGCCTGCAACAGGGCCTAGGAAGATATGTTTGTGACTCTAGCTGAGACTCCTAAGATGGGGAACATGGAGACTAAAGTAACTACCTTCTAGCCAGGCAGGACTCCTAGTGGAGGGAGGGGAACAACCACCCACTCACAAAACCTTTGATCCAAAACTTATCCTGCCACAAGAAGTGCAAAGATAAAGAAGGAACAGAGATTGAGGGAATGTTCAACTAATGATTGGCCCAACCTGAGACCCACCCCATAATAGAGAGCCAGCCTCTGACAATAATAATGATGCTCTGCTCTGCTTGTAGACAGGAGCCTATGACTGTCAGCTGGGAGGCTCCACCCAGCATCGGATCAAGACAGATACTGGGACTTGCAGCCACGCATGGAGCAGAATTCCAGAGATCCTGTGGAAGTGTTGGGAGAAAGACAGAAGGACCTGGAGGGGACAGGAACCTTACAAGACCAACAGAGACAACCAACCCAGACACACAGAGGCTTACAGATACTGAGACATCGACTAAGGAGCATGCATGGTCTGGACCTAGGCCCCCTGCACAGATGTGGCCCATGGGCGGCTTGATCTTCATGTGGAGCACTGGCAAGTGGAAGATGGGCTATTTTTACCTGTTTCTGACTCTACTGCCTGCTTTTCAATCACTTCTCCCTGGCAGCTCTGCCTTGCCTGGCCTCAGAGGATGAGGATATGCTCAGTCCTGATGTGACTTGTGCTGGAGAGGGTTGATATGGGGGAGGGGACCCCCCTTTTCTGGGGGAGAGAGGGGAAAGGGAGTGAAGGGGGAGGGGGACAACCCTTGGGATGTAAAGTAAATAAACTTAAATAAAAATTTTAAGAAAAACACGGAGCTGAGAAGACAGCTACAAGAACACAAAAAGAGAAGGACTGTGCTCTTATATAAGCATCTTCTGCATGTAAATATCGTATGTTTAGTGCTGTGTTCTCTCTCTGTTACCAGTGTTTTTCTCTTTCCTTATTTTGCCCTACCTCAAGAACCGGCAACTCCAGCCCCACTTTGCCAGGAAGACAAAAAAAAGTAGACACTGTTTACAATATAAACCACAGTCCTCAGCAAAGATAAGCAAAAATAAGCAGTTCTCACAACCTTAGACGGATTGGAAAATGTGGTATGACAGTAACTCCTGCACAATTTACCACAGAACTCCATTTCACTATCCTTACACTACAAGGGGCGACCCGCCAGGTTCCATCTTGAGAAGGCTCTACTATTTGAGACCCAGCTACTCTGAGGGCCTGAAATTAAAAACAACCAAAATCAGGGCACCTGAGGGTATACTACCATAGTCTCTGGTTATGAGACTGTCCTACATGATGGTCATGGATAGGAGAAGCCAGACATGGACACACTGAGAAGTTCAGACAGCAAAAAGCCAAGTCAGTGAATATTACAATGGGTAATGGCTCCACTCTGTGCCAGAAGGGAACTCCATCACCAGAAGATACCTGAAAGACTCTCATAGATTAAATGTTAGTTTATATACATATATACGTATATAAAGAAGTACATATCATACTTAGTAGTATGTAGTAGAAGTACTACAGCAATTATTCTATACTCTATGTTTTAATTTTTAGATGATTTTAAAAGAATAAAAGTAACATTGAGGGTGAGCGTCTCATCATTCACTAAGCAAGCAAAAGGAGAGCCCTTAAAATACCAAGAAAACAAAAATCAATCTCAAATTCTAAACCAAGTTAAAAAAAAAAAAAAAACAGTCCTCAAAACAACAAAGGAGAAAATGAAATGAAAACATCAAACAGGCAGAAAAACAATCTCCAGACTAAATCAAACTTATCACAATCCCGGCATCAGAAAAGCTAAAAAGGAGTACTGTGGAAGCCAGTTTGCATTACACAGAAGGACACAGTCTCAAAATGCCAAAAAGGACAACGAAAACAGGGAGAAAAGATAGTGCTAAAAGGAAAACCTACAGGTGCTGCGATACAGCTCCGAGCTAAGTAATTATTGCACAAGCCTAAGGACCAGAGCACAGCTCCCCAGAAGCCCACATCTCCTGGTGGACATGGTGACTACTTTTAACTCCACCTGGGAAGGCAGAGACACTGGATCCCCAGAGCAAACTAGCTATCAAATCTAGCCACATCAGGGAGATCTAAAAATGTCTTCAAACAAATGGAAATGAACACACAGAATACTAAAACCCATGGGAAACATGGCAAAACCCATACTCAGAGAGATCACAGCAATCTGCACCTATGTCAAAAAGAGCCTGTTACTGTATCTCCAGAACTAGTAAAGGAACAAAATAATAAGGGTTAAGAAAATAAAAGAAACAAAAAAAAAGATCAGCTAAGATTTTCAAAACGATAAACCAAAATTGACTAAAAGAGCTAAAGATACATTAGAAAAAACCAATGATAAAACACAACAAAGATCACAAAACTCAATAGAAAGAATTATCAGCACCTATATGTGAATATCTACATGAAGTGACTCTAAAGCAGAGATCTGATGGTCACCAAAAATTAGGACAGGGGAATCTAGGAATGACAGTTTACAGTTGACATGGCAACCTCCATGGTGTGTGCTGACGTTCACGAGAACATGTGGAAGTCCATGATCATGCTCCTGCTGACTCTAAATGGCAAAGAAGTTATTTTTACAGCAGTACCAATGACTGCAGGCTCACCTTTGAAAAAGGGGGACATAGACGGCTTCCGCAACAACCACTATACCAATCCTATGACCCTCCCCCCAAAGTAACTGACTAGACAGGAAGCCATCAAAGACAAATCTTAAAAATTGTGATAAGGACATTGAAGTGTAGCTCTTCACAACTGATGTCTTCTGGCAGGGGTGCGGTGGGAAATTTGACCATGTTCCAGTGAGTACATGGGCAAATTAGATTTGGGTGGTTTTTGAGGAAGGAGGGTCACAGAGGGATAGACCTGGGAAAACTGGGAAATGAGTGTAATCAGGGTATATAATATGTAATTCCCAAATAATCAATAAATATATATATAGGAAAAAAGAGCTTCTTGTTGAAGTAATTAAGAAGTTCTTGACAAAGAATATGATAGTTATGCTGTGTTCCACACAATTCTGCCACTTGGGCTCCTAGTTATATTATATTATATTATATTATATTATATTATATTATATTATATTATATTATATTATATTATATTATATTATATTATATTATATTATATTATAAATAAACTTAATATTATAGCAACAAATGCTTTAAAACAGTTAACATTATAAACTTTATGACTGCTACAGACATAGATGAAAACAGACATAAATAAACATAAACGTATATACAAAAGCACAGATCAGAGCTGTCCACTCTTTAATCTACAATTTGACTGGAGAGAGAAGCCACAGACACGAATTATATCCAAAATCTATAAACATATCTTATAAAAATTTATACATTCCATAAGTAAATAGTTTTAACTGAATAAAGCTCTAAATAAGGTGTGCAAAATATCAGCCAGGGGTGGGGACACACTTTAATACCAGCACTAGGGAGGCAGAGGCAAGCTGATCGCTGTGAGTGTGAGCCCAGCCAGGTCTAAAGAGCTAGTCCAGGACAGCCAGGGCTCTGTTACACAGAGAAATTTAGTCTCAAAAAACAAACAGAAAAAAAAAAGAAAGAAAAATATCTAGGCAGACATTTCTATAAATATATACAACAAATGGTTAATCTGCATATGAAAAGACAGTAAACTACAATAAGATACACTAACACAGAGAGTCCAAGATGGTGCGACCAGCTCCCACTGTATCTGAGAAGCACAGGATCTGAAACTCGGAAATTGGTGAGTGGAGGGGCAGCTGAAGCCAGAATATCCATATCATATCGAGGCTTCCTGGGCCAGAGGGGACAACCCTTTAGCTGGGACTGTTCAGATCCAGGTCACCCACGGTCTCCAGGGGACTAAGAGCAGCACATCTTCACCACCAGGCACCTCCCTCGCGCTAAGCACGGGCCTTGCACACAGAGGCGGCAGAGACTGGCTCCAGCAGAAGCCTCCATGCTCGGTTACTGAGACAGCAGAGGCAGGTCTACCAGGTCTGCAGTGCTGGCAGTTGGTTGTACCAACCTAGCAGCTATGCAGCTGCAGTGGGGTGGCGCCTAGCCCAAGCAAGACCCTCCAGCTCAGTGACTGAGCACCCCCTCCTGCACTTAAGCTCCATATTACAGGCATCTACACACTCTAACACCATCCTTCAAGGCACACTTCCACACACATGCCCACCCTTACACACTTGTGCCTGTGACCTTCCTCCCTTAGCTACAGCTGAAACACCCACATCCACACTCAAACCAGTGGACCTCTCATCTTGCTGAAGAATACTCCAGACATCAGAGACAGACGGACCCAGTCTGAATTACAGACTGCAGGAACAAACAGCAAAGATAAGCAGATGGCTAGAGGTCACTGGAAGAACACATCCAACAAAAATGAGGACATCATGGCTTCACACAGCAACCCCCAAAATCAATGAATATGCTAATTCATTGGAAACACAGGAAAATGACCTCAAATCTATGCTTATACAGTTATTAGAAGCACATAAAGAAGAAATGAGCAAAGCTCTCAAATAAATACAGGCAAATACAGCCAAACAAATAGAGGCACATGTAGAGGCATATAGAGAGGAAACGAACAAAAATATAGAGGGTGCCATGGAAAGACTGGAATCCACATTCAAACACATGAAGGAAATGGTGCAAGACATGAAAACAGAATTAGAATCAATAAAGAAAACACAAAAAAGGAAAACCCTGGAGTTGGAGAAATCAGAGAAAAGATCAGGAACCACAAAGGTAAGCATCACCAACATAATACAAGAGATGGAAGAGAGAATCTCAGGCACTGAAGATACAATTCAGAAATTGATACATCTCTCAAAGAAAAAATAAAATCTGAAAAGTTCTAAACACAAAATATCCAAGAAATCAATATGAAATCTAAGAATAATAGGAATACACGAAAAGAAGATTCCAGGCTCCAAGCTCCAAAAAATATTTTCAAGGAAATCACAGAAGAAAATTTTCCCAACTTAAAGAAAGAGATGTCCATAAACATACAAGAGGCCTACAGAACACCAAATAGACTAGACCAGAAAAGAAACTTCTCATGTCACATAACAGTCAAAACACTAAATCTTCAGAACAAAGAAAAAATATTAAAAGCGGCAAGGGAAAAAGACCAAGTAACATATAAAGGTAGATCTGTCAAAATCACACCAGACTTCTCAACAGAAACTAAATTTTTTATTTATTACAATTTATTCACTTTGTATCCCAGCTGCAGCCCCCTCCATCATCCCCTCCCAATCTTGCTCTCACTCCCTCACTCCCTCACTCCCTCTCCTCCCCCTATGCTCCTTCCCCAGTCCACTGATAGGGGAGGTCCTCCTCCCTTTCCATCTGACCCTAGCCTATCAAGTCTCATCAGGACTGGCTACATTGTCATCCTCTATGGCCTGGTAAGGCTGCTCCCTACCCAGGAGGAGGTGATCAAAGAGCCAGCTACTGAGTTCATGTCAGAGCAGTCCCTACTCCCCTTACTAGGAAACCTACTTGGAGACTCAGCTGCCATGGGCTACATCTGAGCAGAGGGTCTAGGTCCTCTCTATACATGGTCCTTGGTTGATTCATCAGTCTCTGCAGGACTCCCTGAGCCCAGATTTTTGGGCTCTGTTGGTCTCCTTGTGGAGTTCCTGTCTCCTCCAGGTCTTTCCTATCTCCTTCTTCCTAAGATTCCCTGCACTCTGCCCAAAGTTTGGCTAGGAGTCTCAGCATCTGCTTCAATACCCTAATGGGTAGAGGCCCCATGTGGGAGGCTCCTGTCTTGTTCCCTGTCTTCTCTACTTCCCATGTCTATACTGTTTGCCCTTCTGCATGAGGATTGAGCATCTTCCCTAGGGTCCTCCTTTTTGTTTAGCTTGTTTAGGAATATAGAGTTTAGTATGTTTATACTATATTATATGTCTAATATCCACTTATAAGTGATTATATACCATGTGTGTCTTTCTGATTCTGGGATGCCTCACTCAGGATGATCTTTTCTAGTTCCATCCATCTGCCTGCAAATTTCATGATTTCCTTGTTTTCAATTGTTGAGTAGTATTCACTGTGTCAATGTACCACAATTTCTGTATCCATTCCTCAACTGAGGGACGTCTGCGTTGTTTCCAGCTTCTGGCTATTACAAATAAAGCTGCTATGAACGTAGCTGAGCAAATGTCCTTGTTGTATATTTGAGCATCTTCTGCATATATGCTTAGGAATGGTATAGCTGGATCATGAAGTAGCACTATTCCTAATTGTCTGGGGAAGCACCAGATTGATTTCCAAAGTGCTTGTACAAGTTTACATTCCCAACAGTATTATTATCTATTTCTGTCTGCTAATTTGGGATTTGTTTGTTCTTGTCTGTCGAGTTCTCTAAGCTGAAATCTTAAGCTGTGTATTTGAGATCTTTCTCCTTGGTTTTTATCTGGGGGGAGGAGGTATCTTAGCTACAGCTTTTAAGACATTATAAAGAAGGGCTTCCTATCCAGCTAACTCTAGCTTCTAGTTTTACAACTTAACATTGCTCAACATGAGTCAAAGCACTATTGCCACGGTTGAGGCTGCAGTCACATGTCATTCAGGCATTAGAGCACAGCATTTTCCAAATCCTGGGTTTGATCTCTACCACACCTTTAAAAAGCAAAAATTTCTCAAGTTAGACCTTAATAATAAACATTCTCTAGGCTACACACAATGATAAAAATGACTTTGAATTTACATCATCAAACATCTTTTCTGTGTCAACTACAGGAAGTTCATTTTTCCTCAAACTATTAAAATTCAGGGGTCATCTTTTTCTGCTCACTTTTGCTTTTCAAAAGCTAAACAGTTTATAAATGTTCAGTAGATGTTTGGCACTGCAGAAGAACTGTCAGGGTGTTGGAACTAAGTCCTACCTGTCCCTGGCACTGTTAAGCACCTTACTTGTGACATTGTTCCTGTAATAAAACAGATGCAATCTAATGGTCTCATAGTGCAATTATCTTCAGAAAATGTATTAAACTATGGGAAATAGGCTAATTATTGTCACTAAAATGTTCCTAAACCATCTAAGAAAACAGGTACAATAGAAGGGGGTTGTTTTTTGTTCTTTATTAAATAAAAGTGTTTTCAGCTCTATCTTTCTATTTCCTCTCAGATTGGGTGCTTTGCCCAAAAGTTCTACAAAATTATACTTTCCTGGCAAGGAGCTAAAGGGGAAAAGATGAGAGTCTTCTCTATCATTTCCTCCCTGAAATCTGGTTTTTGCTTTCTGAGACTGTTTTCTACTTCCCTCAACTAGAAAGTAACATTATTCCTTTTAATTCCTTGTAAGACATTTACATGAACTTAGATACTCTCCAACCTTGAAGCATTTTATTCCAGTAACTTTCTTAATACCTAATTTTTCAAGATCTATAAATCCGGAAAATACAGACAAAACAACAGACTTGAAAATGCCTAAGATTATGTCCACAAAAATAAAAACCCAGCTGGGTGTGATGACACACCCTGTAAGTCCAGCACAGAGGGTCATCCTTGAACTTGAACACAGCAAGTTCAGGCCAGCCCAGACTACAGAGAACTTAATTCACAAAAAGGTGGGGAAGAGGGACTTGAATATAAAACACACAGCATGACCTAGTCATGGCTCTACCAAAAGGGGGATGCACAACATAATCTGCACCAAGACACCCCTTACACTTCAAACTGCTTCCACTCCTACATACTGTTCCTCATTCACTTCCCCAACCTCAAATATTCCTTAACCGAAATAATGCCATCAACCCTCTAACAGAACCTTCACATCAAGCCAAGTGCACACTCTGACAACAGTAAAGCTTCTGCATCATTCAACAGTCCCTATCTGACTCAGTGCTGTGCACCTGTATTCATGTGCAGTCACGAAGGCTGTGCAGGCAAAAGCTGTTCTCTACACATACCGCTCTGCTTGACCCCACAGTGCCTCTCAGCTGCACAGCAATGGCATACAGGGTCAGTTCTCTACATTACACAGCAATTCCATTCCTTAGAATCTTTTTTTTTAATTTCTTGGAAATCATATGAACTACAAATATTTTTCAAAGCAATAGCATCTCTTTACTCTCTATAATGCAAATCGTGGGCTGTTGGAAATACAGGTACTCTAAAGCAATCCTTTATATTTGCTTTGTGCATAGATACACTTTTATGTTTAGAAGACAAGACAACCTAAAATTCTATTCAAAAACATACAACCTGAAATCTGACCTTACCAATGTTACCAGCTCTATTAAGTACGAGGAAGATGATAATGAACTCAGTTCCCAAACATCATTAACATATACACCAACAAAGTTTTCTCAAAGCACAAATTGTAACTCATTAGTAAATCATAAAAAATAATTCAGTATAAGACCAGCTTTTCTTAATGAAACAAGAAAATAGAAATCAGAAAGATTTCATAAAACTTCTATTTTAAGATAGACACATGCACATAAACTTTTATACATACACATATACAGAGGAATCTCTGTATTTATGTTTCCAAAAATGTATTTTGAAAGTCACTAATGTATGGTCACCTGATATGACATCTGTAATTCAACAAAGACTTCTTTCAAACTAAGTTTTTTTTTAATTTTTATTTTTTTCAAATTCTAACCATTCACTTTTTCCTTTTCAATCCAAACAAGAGATACTCAATTTAAACTTTTTAACTTTAATTCAAGAATTTCATACATGAGTACATTGAACTTACATAATTTCTACCTCTCCCTCCCCAGCCTGATTACCTCTCAAATCCATGACCTCTTTATCTATAATTATTGATTATATTTATGTATGTATATTATATATTATTAAACAAAGCACACAAATAGTCTAAGAAATGCAACTAGTGTTTCTCACTTGTGTTTAGGGCTGATGACTTAGGGTCCAGCAATCTCACACAGCATTTGTTCCTGAAGAAAAGCCTCCCTTGACATCTATAGCTTTTGATATCTATAGCTTTTCATGGGGCCTTGTAAACTTTTGCCCAAACCATGCTAACATGTCAACTAATGTGGTCTTGTGAGTCTTACGCTGGCAATCACACTCTTCAAAGTTCATACTGTGGCATTCTTGTTATCGTGTCTGGAGGACACTCTCTGCAGTCCTCCCTGTCATGTGGTTCTTGCCATCCCCTCTTCAAGGACACTTTCTGAGCCTTCAGTGCAGGACTTGTGTTTCATATGTCCCATTTGAGGCTAAACACTACATAATCACCTATCCTCTGCATATTGATCAGTTCTCAATCTCTGTAACAGTCTCCATCTGCCTGCTGCAAAAAACACAGCTTCTTTGGTGAGAGGCGAGAATGGAACTTATCTATAAGTTTAAGTATTTAGAAAGAGGTTGGAAATTGTATTAACTTAGAAAAACAGTAGAAATAGGTTCTCCTCTAGGATGTGTGGCCTCTCCAGCCATGGGTTCTTAGCTAGGTTTACAGTACCAGGCATAATTTCTCTCCCATGAGCAGGTCCTAAGTCCAATTAGACAGCTGTTCATGACCACAAGATGTAAGTGCCACTACATTGTTGGGATGTCTTGTCCAACACTGTTACGGTTCTCAGGCTTTATAGCTACGTAAGACTGCTGCTAACTCTTCTCCCACAGCAGCTTGCATAGCACCTTCTATCACTATGAAGGCTAGCCCTTGGGGAGAAGGCTTCTAGGGCAATAAAAGCTTGATTTCTCCAAGTCATGTGACCTAAGGGTATGATGTCCTCAGCAATAGGGTCTTCAAGTTCTGACATGGGAGCAAGAGCAATGGCAATGTCTATATTGTCTAGAGCTCTCTTGGAGCTCTCTGACCAACAACTTAAAAGAAGTCACCCCTTTCCTGGCTCTGGGGTTTTTGGTAGATATTGTATAGCTCCTGAGGAAACATTATCCTCCATGTGGGGTAACGCCATATAAATTCTGTGTGTGTGTGTGTGTGTGTGTGTGTGTGTGTGTGTGTGTGTGTGTGTCTGTGTGTGTGGTAAAGAAGGAGAGAGACAAAGACACAGAAAGACAGAGACAGAGTTATAGGTACAAGTTCATCAACAGATGAATAATGAAAATGTAGCACACATTTACACAACAGAATCCTATTCAGCTGTAAGGTAAAATGCAATCAAAATATCTTCAGACACATGGGTATAACTGAAAAATATTACACTGAGTCAAGTAGCCCAGAGCCAAAAAAATAAAACATATGTTTTGGATCTTAGTTCCAAATATTTAGGTTTGGGTGTTTAAGTTGGAGTAATCATAGAAATCAGGACAGGAGACAAGGGATGAAGGAAGGATGTCTTGGGCAGGAAGAATAGGACACAGGTGCTTTGAAGGGGGAAAGAGGAAAACATGGTGAGGAACTTAACAGAGGAACTTAAAGAACGGAGGGTAATGTAGAGGGGAGGGAGATGGAGAGGGACTGATAACACCAAGGATGCTTCAAAACACTTAGGAAACCCTTTGGGTTTTTTGGTTTATTATTATTATTATTATTATTATTATTATTTATAATTTATTCACTTTGTATCCCTCATCTCCTGCTGGTCCTACCCTCCCTCCCACTTCCTCCCCTATATCTCTCTCCCCTATTCCACTGATAAGGGAAGTCCTCCCCTAACTGTCTGACCCTAGCCTCTCAGGTCCCATCAGGACTGCCTGGATCCTCTTCCTCTGTGGGCTGGCTGGGTCACCCCACCAGGGAGAAGTGGTCAAGAAGCAGGCAACTGAGTTCATGTTAGAGACTATCTCTTCTCCCCTTACTAGAGGAAACTACATGAAGCCTACTAAGCTGTCTATGGGCTACATCTGAGCAGGGGATATAGGTCCTCTCTATGCAAGGTCTTTGGTTGATGCATCAGTCTCTGTAGTCCACCCTGGGCCCAGCTTTTTTGGCTTTGTTGGACTCCTTGTGTGGCTCCTGCCCCCTGTGGGTCCTTCTATAACCCCCTTTCTTCCATAAGACTCCCTGTGCTCTGTCCAAAGTTTGGCTGTGGGTCTCAGCATCTGCTTTGATCCCCTGCTGGTTGGAGTCTTTTAGAGGACATTTGTGGTAGGCTCCGGTCCTGTTCCGTCTTTCACTGCTTCCCGTGTCTATTCTATTTGTCCTTCTGAATGAGAATTAAGTATCTTCCCTAGAGTCCTCCTTGTTGTTCAGCTTCTTTAGGTCTGTAGATTTCAGTATGTTTATCCTATATAGCTTAAATCTGCTTATAAGTGAGTATATACCATACATGTCTTTCTGCTTCTGAGATACCTCACTCAGGATGACCTTTTCTAGTTCTATCCATTTGCCTACAAATTTCATAATTTCCTTGTTTTTAATAGCTGAGTAATATTCCATTGTATAAATGTACCACAATATATTTTGTAAGCTTGCTTTAACATATATTATTATATATTATATATATTATAAATTATATATACATATATAATTTATTGAAGCTTTCTGGAATGAGCATTTAGATTACTTCAAAAAAGGCCAGACAGATGGCTCAGCAGATAAAAGCACTTGCCACCAAGCCTAACAACCTGAGTTTAATTCCCAGGACCTACATGGTAGGAGGAGAGAACTGGCTCCCACAGGTGCACATACATGCATATATACATATACATATATATATACATATATATATCACACATACAAATTAACAGAGTACTTCAATAAAGCTAATTTCAATGTAGGTTGGTCCATATTCATATTTTTTCTTTACTTTGCTAACAAACACTTCAGTACTTGTAAATCCTGCACCTTGTTCCTAAGAACAATGGAAAGTCACCTAGAAACTTGTTTGTCTACTATATCTCAATGTGCAATTGAAGACTGCTCACCTCCAACTGTTCCATATTCTACTGTCACAATTCTCTCCAAAAGGAAAGCCTATTTTATTCTCTCATCTAATTCTAGAATTAGACATTTCTAGTCTGTGAATGTAGATCAACAAAAGTGAGAGCCAGCATATATGAAGCTCTGGGTCCAATTCCCCAGTGCCACAAAACTTAGAAGTGAATAGACTAGAATTAAGTTACAAACTTGCCCTAAGTCCTTTTCCCTTAGTCAGCTGTCTGCATTACCTTTTAAGAGTCCAGAAAGTTCATCAAAGACAACTCTAATGCTTCACTCAGTGAATCTACCCACAAGAATTTAGCTTCCATCATTCCAAAGACTTATACATTATAACTACGAACAAGTCCATTCTCCCCCAACTCTCCCTACAAGCCAGCTGGACAGTCTTACTATCAGCTTCTGCCCTGTGGCTTGTACTGCCCATTCCACTCCTGAGTGCTCAGACAATTTACATTTCTAGCATCAGAAGCACAGATGTCACAGGCTACTTACTATTAAGGAAAACAAGAATGCATCTTACTGATCCCTCTTTCCTTTGCTTTCAATTCCATATAACCATCTCCAACTTCAGCCATGAATAGAAATATCTGACTTATGATTATTTTCATTTTTCAATTATGTAAATTCTCTGAACCCTCAATTCTTTTACTTCAATCTTCAACTTTATTTCCTCCAAACTACCTATTCATATCATTTCTCTAATGTCTGCAGCTTAAAGAAATTAGCTATCTTGAAAGAAAACTTCAGCAGCGTACTCACTTACCTTTCCACTGTCTTCATCATTCCACATCTATGAAGTTTAAACTTTACATAACTGCTGATCCTAACTATGGCTGACAAGCAAGACCCTTTTGTAAATCATGTCTCTCTTACAATGATATCCATCCTCACTTTGGCAAAAATTATATAAAACTACATATACTTCCAACAAACAGAGTTCTCATGTTTCTAAAGTTCACTATAATAAAACTGTAAAAAAAAAAAAAATCTAGGCATCTGGAGCCCATTTGGTACCTGGAATAAATGACAGGGCAAAAAGCCACACATATTGCCGATGTTTTGCAAGCCTTGTTAAGAATACTATGGACCTATGAATACTAAGAAGCTATGAATTTGAGGGTGAGTGGCGCCATACAAGACTACTGAGGAATCTGAAATGTGATTCTAAAATTTGGCTGCACACTAGATGCCCCAACTCCCAGAGAAAAATGATAGCAAAAGAAGAAAAATCTAAAATCAGTGACAAAGCTATATAATATGATTATATGTTTTATAAAGGCACGGATTTATAAAGGTCAAATACCCATTTCAGAATGGTGACCATCCTCACCATCCTCTAGGGTGGGAAAGGATGCAACTGAGAAAAGATATACAGAGAGGGTTTCAAATATGTTCAGAATATTTTCTTTCTAAAGCTGGGTGTTGATTAAATTAAATTAGTTCTCATTATGTTTTGGATGCTTAGAATTTTGTAATTTAAAAAAAGCAAAAAGAATATAGCACATAATCAAATAAGTATCACATTAGGCATCCTGAAAAATATCTCAGGGTGAAGAGAAGCACTGAGAGAAGAAACTTCATGATGCAGGCTTTGAAGAAACAATAAAATAGACTATATGATGCAGGCTTTGAAGAAAGAACAAAACAGACCACAGAAAAAAATGATAATGCTAATGATAATAACAAAACTCTCTCTTTTCTTTTTTATTTTATTCATTTCTTTGTATGTTTCTTTGTTTGTTTTGAGATAATATCTTACTTTACAGTCCTGGCTAGCCTAGGCTGGCCTCAAATGTATAGTGACCTTCCCCTCTCAGTCTACGTACTAGGCTTACAGACATGCATCACCAACTTTTCTAAATAACACAACTTTTCTAAATGACACAAACTTTTCTAAATAAACAGCATAGATCAAAGCAAAACTGGAGTACCCATGTCCTACAGCCCGAATAAAGGCAAGCTTTAGGCCAGATTCACCTTGTCAAATAGTAACAGAACGAGCTGGGGAGGAGACCACAAATTAAGACTAAGTGACAGAACCATTGGATCATGTATTGCTAATGGAGAGGAAAAGGCATAACTGGAATTAGGTTTTAGCAAAATAAACTGGAAGCTACATGCAGGACAAATGAAAGCAAACTGTGTTCTAGTGCTGGCTCTGCAAGACAGCAAAGAGAAAGGGTCTAGTAGCCAGGCCCCAGGCCCTGACACTGCCCTTCAGCTGTTAAAGTGTTTCCACTGTTAAACAACTTTCGAAAATTCTAATATAAAAGTGCCCATTAAGGAGGCACTGCTGCAATTCAAGAGTGTTATGTCAGCATCACCTTAAATGAGAAGAGAAGAGAAAATGAATCCACAAACTTGTTAAGGAAAAATTTGGTAGGACCTAATGGCAAACTGGATGAAAAAATCAAAATGTCAACTAATCAAACAGCAGCAACTAATCAAATGGGCTCGAACAACAGAAACCCAGATCTACCATGAAAATGTATCTGAATGTTAAGGTAGTGCTACTCCAGGCAAAAATAAAAATTAAAAACAACAACAAAAAAAAAAAAAATCATGGCATTCTTACTGAGCTTAAGAAACAGTGAGCGGAGGAATCCAGAAGGCTGTAGAAAAGATGATTACTACACTACACGTATACGCCTAAAAGGCACCACTCTACATAATAAACACACCCCCTTTGCCACACAATCAGACTAGAGATTCTGGAACTCTTACTGAGTTCATTTATGAGTAAAACACAAGCTGGCAACAACACAGCACTGAACATACCAGGAAGCGCTTTACTAAGTGCATTAGCTGAGCCCATTTAACTCCCATTGATACATTTTACAGATGAAGACATTTAACCTTAGAACTACCATAGGGAGTGGTAGGGCCAGTACTATTTCTCAAAGTGACTACCTAAAGGTTATGCACCAATCACATCACATAACAATGTTGCCATCAGCAACAGATCATGCATGAGGGTGCATGAGTCTTCTACATAGCTTTATACAAGTACACAGTTACTTGCACAACAAATTCACCTAATGAGTCTCTGAGGAAAGAAGCTCCAACATCAAGGCACGATGGGTAAACAACACAATTTCAAAAATGGTAGCTATGCCTTATTATTAGACAGCAAAGATCAAAAGAGTAACACAGAAATTCACTGTAACTCAGAAGCTTCCATTTAGCAAACTTGTAGTATCTTCACCTGTAAAATAAGACTCTTTTCTGTAATTCAATCTATTCCACAGTGTTGCTGTAAGGATGAATATTTGAATTTGAAAGTGCTATGAAAAAAGACTGAGATATTAAGACACAAAAGACTAGCATCTCATATCTTTTGCTTTTTAGAAATGTCTTCTTGGTGGGACAGCAAGATAATTCACCAAGTAGAGGCACTGGCCACCAAGCTAGATCACCTGAGCTTAAGCCCCAGAACCCACATGGTGAAAGGAGAGAAACAACTCCTGAAAATTGTCCTGACTTCCACACCTGCCACAGCATGGCCCTACAGTTGCACAGTTGCTTACACACACACACACAATTTTTTAAATGCCTTCCTAAGCAGGAACTATATATATATCCTAGTCCCAACTATCTCTAAGTCAAAGGCAGAAGAAGCTCTTAAACCCAGGAATTCAAGGCCAAACTGTGTAACACAGAAAGGGAAAAAGCAAAAGAGCTAGAAGTATTTGCATATCTGGATTAAAGTGAGTCTCTAAAGAAACTTAAAGTAAAAAATTCGTCTGTTTTATGTGCAACTACTGCTTTGTAAAGTTATAAGTCATGGAATTATCACCCAGAGCTTCTGATTGTCCGGGTTCACTGAAGTCAAATGCAGCTTTTTTCTTATACTGAAACTTGTAATTTATAGTACAACCAATCAATAAAGAGCTTCTATTTCAATTCAGTTGTTCTAGTTGGCCTATGTCATGATCCCTTATTGCCCTTCCTAAGCAGAAAGAAAAAAAAATATTTCAGGTTTTCTTCTGTTACTGAGGGGTGGGGAATATTCAGTGAATATTAGACAACAGACACCAATGACATGCTAGAAAGTCTATCAGCTGATTTGTTTCCTGTGCTCAGGACAGTCTGTCTCTTCTGGAAACCTGTCAACAAGCTCCCTTTTTTGCACCTGAACAGATAGTTTCCAGGCCCTAATTCACAATTCACAGATGTTCTCAAAGTACCTGCCTTTTTAATGCTCCCACCCCACAGGTGTAACACTTTACATCTCCAGAGCTCCAGCCAGCACGGCACATGAGGGCACTGATCTTTACTACACTACTCTCTTGAAGAGAGTTCTGAAAATTCAAAATGAAAGAGCGGTTAAATGTTTTACCCAGCGTCAGACTACTAGTTTATTCATTATTGGGCAGAGGGGGTGCACACTATTAAGTTTTATCAATGGACATGTATTTAGCTTCATTGAAATTATTATTCCAAACTACAGTACACATATGTAACACATCTGCATCCATATGTCCAAGATTAAACATAAACACTACACAGCATACCAAAGTACCACTAGTTTTACATGCATAACTATATGGGGGAGGGAACTTAACATTCCTTCTGTCTAGCACCCATAAATTCTTTAGAATTTGGGGGAGGGAGGAAACACCTGTCACTGCAGCATATCCATAATGTTTTACATTCTGCGTGGCTATTAATAAACTTAATTCCTTAAACAGTAAATAAGCAATCTGCCTTCTCAAAGTGAATGGTTATTATATTATGAAGAACACTTGATCAAAGAGAGAGAGAGGCGTGCACTGATGTCCTTCCTCATCTCCAGGCTTCGTGGTATGACACTCAAACTCTCCCAGCCCATGACCGCAGGGGTGGCAACCGCTGACCACTCAACTTGCGTCGCGCCAGGCCTCGCACGACGTCGGCTCGGAGTGTCGGGCGTCCAGTCGGGGACCGGCCTCACGGAAGGACGCGGCCGGCCGGTGGGCGCCTGGGCCGGGCTCCGGTCCGCGCCCGGCAGGCGGGGACAGGGTCGCGGCCGGCCTGGCCTAGCCGCCCCCGCGCCGCGCCGCGGCTTCCGTCCTCATCCCGCTCCCGCCGTCGTTACCTCTTGGGCGCCGGAGGCTGCTCCATGGCGGCCGGTAGCAGAAAGAGAGGCCGAGTGGACCGTGAAGGCCGTAGGGAGGAAAGGGGCCTGGAAGCCGCGGGCCGAACGCAGGGGACCACACCGGGAAACTCCCGGGAACTCGGACCAACTTTTCCCGTAACTCCGCGGCGGATCTCCCTCCCGCTCCGACGCGGTTCCTCCCTCCAGCCCCGCCCCCGGCCGCGGCCTGGTGCTGCGAGCCGGTGGGAAGAGCCCGGCGCAGCGGAAGGTGGGCGGGGCGCGAGGGGCCGGAGTGAGTGGGCGGGGCCTAGCGCGGCCGGGAAGAGTGGGATGGGCCAGGCTCTGCTGGTACTAGCTGGGAGAAGCTGTGGATTGGAGTGCACAGTTCAGAAAGGAGAAAGGTACTGCTACCAGAGGAGAAATTTTGCCCCTCCAAGAGCTGCTCTGCTGGTGCTGGGGAGCTGGCCCACCTGAGATTTGACTCATTCCTCAAGATTCCTCAAAGATACTTGCCAATCTTCTTGTAAATCTGTTTGAAGTATAACTAACTGCCCACACTTCCCTCTCTAGTCCTGTTTATGATTATTAGTCATAATTATTAGTTATGTTCCCCTAGCCCCCAAGCCATTTGACATTTGTAACTACGGCAGTTAGGGTACTTCTGGAAATTCTGATTGATTTTGATTTTGTACATGCACAATAATTACGGTCTAATGACCGAAAATATTCACTGCTGTGTTCTCTGAGCACCACACTTAGAGCACCTGAGTGTTGCTGGCCGTCCTGTCGGGTAGATAGGACAACTACCACTGGTTGTGGTGCTGGTAAAAGGACACAACAGAAAGTTATTTCCTTCTTTCGTGGGTCCTTGTCCCCAGCCCCTACAACACTAACCCCATTGTAATTTGACCCCTTACACATTAATTTGTCTACTAGTTAACCTTAAAATGCATACACACACACTTTGTCACACCTGTACAAATGGAATTGCTTTAAATTACTGTCCATTTAATTTGATGTTGGCTAAAGGCTTGCTGTATATAATGCCTTTCTTATGTTTGGGTATGAGTCTTGACCCCTGATCTCTCTTAAGACTTTTAAAATGAAGGAGTGTTGGATTTTGTCAAAGGCTTTTGCAGCATCGAATTAGATGATCATGTGGTTTTTTCTTTCAGTTTGTTTAGCTGGTAGATTATGTTGACGGATTACTGTATATTGTACCACCCCTGCATGCATACGATGAAGCCTACTTGGTCATAGTGGATGATGTTTTTGATATGTTCCTGGATTTTGTTTGCAAGTATTTTGATGAGTATTTTTGCATTAATGTTCATATGGAAAATTGACCTGAAATTCCCTGTCTTTTGTTGAGTGTTTGTGTGGTTTTAGGTACCAGGGTGACAGTGGCCTCACAGAATGAGTTTGGCAATGTTCCTTCAGATTTTATTTTGTGGAATAGTTTGAGGGATATTGGTATTAATTGTTCATTAAAAATCTGGTAGAATTTCTATGCTAAAAACATGTAGCCTGGGCTTTTCTGAGATGGGAGACTTTTAATGGCTGCTACTATTTTCTTAGGGTTATAGAACTGTTCAACTGTTTGCCTGGTCTTGATTCAGCTTTGGTAAGTGGAATCTGTCAAGAAAGTTGACCATTTCATTCAGATTTCCCAATTTTGTGGAGTACAGGCTTCTGAAGTAAGACCTAATGATCCTTTGGATTTCTTCAATGACTGTTGTTCTGTCCCTGTTTTCATTTCTGATTTTGTTCATTTGGATTCTGCCTCTCTGCCTTTTAGTTTGACTAAGGGTGTGTTTGACTATCTTGTTGATTTTCTCAAAGAACCAGCTCTTGGTTTCATTGATTCTTTGTATTGTTTTCTTTGTTTCTAATTTATTGATTTCAACCCTGAGTTTATTTCCTGCTATCTACTACTCTTGAGTGAGTTTGCTTTTTTTTTTTTTTTCCTAGAGCTTTCAGGCAAGCCTTTAATTTCTTAGTATGAGATTTCTCCAATTTCTTTATGAAGGCACTTAGTGCCATGAACTTTCTTCTTAGCATAACTTTCATTGTGTCCCATAAGTTTGGGTGTATTGTAGCTTCGTTTTCATGAAATTTTAGAAAGTCTTTAATTTCTTTCTTTATTTCTTCCCTGACCCAATGGTCATTGAGTAGAGAGTTGTTCAGTTTCCAGGAGTGTGTAGACCTTTTGTTATTGTTGTTGAAGTCCAGCTTTAGTCCATGGTGGTCTGATGAAGTACAATGGGTTAATTCAATTTTCTTGTATCATGTGTGGAGCTTAAGTACAGGAAGGAATGCGGGTGCTGGCGCTGTTAATAGTCTCAATGCGCATGCGCAGGTGCCAACAGGCCTGTCGTACTGTCCTTCTGGTATTCAGATCTGTCCGGCCTCCAGGAATTGTTAGCCTGGACTCCAATCCAATAAAAACAATTACACCCACCAAAACACAGGATACAGATAACTTCACAACAAAAAGTTAAAAGAAAACAAGCACTGAAACAGTAACACCACCAACTCCACAATAAAAGGAACTAACATTCATTGGTCACTATTATCTAGCAACATCAATGGACTCAACTCTCCAATAAAAAAACACAGACTAACAGAATGGTTACAGAAACAGGATCCAACATTCTGCTGCATCCAAGAAACACACCTCTGCAACAAAGATAAACACTACCTCAGAGTAAAGGGCTAGAAAAATGTTTTTCATGCAAACAGACACAGAAAAAAAGCTGGGGTAGCAAACCTAATATCTAATAGACTTTCCAAAATTAATCAAAATAGATGAGGAGGGGAGCTTCATTCTCTTCAAAGGAAACCCACCAGGAGGACATCACAATCCTTAACATCTATGACCCAAATACAAGAGCATTGGTAAATGAAACATTATTAAAGTTTAAATCACACATCAATCCCAACACCTTAAGAGTGGGAGACTTCAACACTGTGTTCTCACCAAAGGACAGATCATCTAGACAGAAGCTGAATAGGGAAATAATGACACTTACAGAGGTCTTAAATCAAATGGACCTAATAGATGTCTACAGAACTTTTCACCCAAACTCAAAAGAGTATATACTTTCTTTTCACACCTCATGGAACAAAAATTAACCATATAGTCAGGCACAAAGCAAGCCTCAACAGAAACAAGAAGATCAAAATAATTCCTTGTATCCTATCAGACGACCGTGGCCTAAAACTAGATCTCAACAACAACAGAAATAACAAAAAGCCTACATACACATAGAAAGTAGACAACTCTCTACTCATTGACAGCTTGGTCATGAAAGAAATGAAAAAAGAAATTAAAAACTTCCTAAAATTCAATGAAAATGAAGGCACAACTTACCCAAACTTATGGGACACAATGAAAGCAGTACTAAGAGGAAAGTTCAAAGCACTAAGTGTCTCCAAAAAGAAGTTTGAGACAACTCATACAAGCAACTTAATAGCAAACCTAAAAGCCCTAGAAAAAAAAAAAGCAAGCACACCCAAGAGGAGTAGACAACTGGAAATAATCAAACTCAGAGCTAATATTAATGAATTAGAAAGAAAGAAAACAATTCAAAGAATCAGTGAGACCAAGAGCTGGTTCTATGAGAAAATCAACAAGATAGACAAACCCTTAGCCAAACTAACTAAAAGACAGAAAGAAACTATCCAAATCAACAAAATCAGAAATTAAAAAAGGGAGGGAGGCATAAGGACAGATACAGAAGAAATCCAAACAAACATTAGGTCTTACTACAAAAGCCTATATGCCACAAAATTTGAAAATCTAAATGAAATGGGCAATTTTCTTGATAGATTCCATTTACCAAAATTAAATCAAGATCAGGTAAATAGATTAAATAGTCCTATGTCCCCCAAGGAAATAGACACAGTCATCAAAAGTTTCCCTTAAAAAAAAAAAAAAAAAAAAAAAGCCCTGGGCCAGATGGATTCAGTGCAGAACTCCACCAGTCTTTCAAAGAAGTGCTAACTCCAATTCTCTTCAAACTATTCCACAAAACAAACACATTCTATGAAACCACAGTCACCTTGATACCTAAACCTCACAAAGACCCAACAAAAAAAGAGAACTTCAGACCTATCTCTCTTATGAACAGTGATACAAAAATACTCAAAATACTTGCAAACTGAATCCAGAACACATAAAAGATTTCATCCACCATGACCAAGTAAGCTTTATCCCAGGTGTGAAGGGTTAGTCCATTATATGGGAATCCATCAATGTAATACACTATATAAACAAACTGAAGGAGAAAAACCAATCATCTCCTTAGATGTCAAAAAAGCATTTGACAAAATCAGACACCCATTCATGTTTAAAGCAGAGATCAGGGATACAAGGCACATACCTAAACATAGTAAAGACAACATACAGCAAGCCTATAGTCAATATCAAACTCAATGGAGAGAAATTTAAATCAATCCCACTGAAATCAGGGACAAGACAAGGCTGCCCACTCTCTCAATATCTCTTCAACATAGTACTTGAAGTCCTAGCTAGAGCAATAAGACAAGTAAAGGAGATCAAGGGGATACAAATTGGAAGGGAAGAAGTCTAAGTATTTGACTATTTGCAGATGATATGATAGTATACATGAGCGACCCCAAAAATTCTACCAGGGAACTCCTTCAGCTGATAAACACCTTCAGCAAAGTGGCTGGATACAAAATTAACTCAGAAAAATCAGTAGCCCTCCTGTATACCAAAGGCAAAAGGGCTGAGAAAGAAATTATGGAAACTATACCCTTCACAATAGCCACGAATAACATAAAGTACCTTGGGGTGACTCTAACCAAGCAAGTGAAAGACCTTTTTGAAAAAAACTTCAAGTCTCTGAAGAAAGAAATTGAAGAAGATATCAGAAGATGGAAAGATCTCTCATGCTCATGGATCAGTAGGATTAACATAGCGAAAAATGGCCATCCTGCCAAAAGCAATCTACAAATTCAATGCAGTTCTCATCAAAATACCAAGAGAATTCTTTACAGACCTTGAAAGAACAATTCTCAACTTCATATGGAAAACCAAAAAAGCCAGAATTGCTGAAACAATCCTGTAAAACAACAGATCTCTTGGAAGTATCTCCATCCCTGATCTTAAGCTGTACTACAAAGCAATTAGTAATAAAAACTGCATGGTACTGGCATAGAAATAGACTGGTGGATCAATGGATTTGAAGACCCAGAAATAAACTGGCACACCTACAGATACTTACTTTTTGACAAAGAAGCCAAAAACCATACAATGGAAAAAAGACAGCATCTTCAACAAATGGTGCTGGTCCAACTGGATGTTTACATGCAGAAAAATGAAAATAGGTCCATACTTATCACCCTGCATAAAACTAAAGTCCAAGTAGATCAAAGACCTCAACATAAAACCAGATACTCTAAATAAGTCAGTTAGAAGAGAAAGTGGGAAGAGCCTAGAACTCATTGGCACAGGAGACAACTTCCTGAACAGAACACCAACAGCACAGGCTCTAAGAGCAACAATCAATAAATGGGACCTCATGAAACTGAAAAGCTTCTGTAAAGCAGAGGACACTGTCATCAGAACAAAACAACAGCCTACAGACTAGGAAAGGATCTTCACCAACCCTATATCTGACAGAGGGCTGATATCCAGAATATATAAAGAACTAAAGATGCTGAAAAGCAACAAACCAAGTAATCCAATTAAAAAATGGGGTACAAAGCTAAACAGAGAGTTCTCAATAGAGGAATACCGAATGGCAGAGAAACACTTAAATACTCAATATCAAGATATTTTTTGAGAAATCACAAGTCTTTGAGAAGTTCACGCCGGCGTTCTTGTGCCTTTTTTTCCCCCTATTTGTTAATGAAACCCAAACTCTGCTTCAGATTGGTAAATACTAAAATTCTGTTTTACATCAAAGACAGGGATCTGGGTTTGCCCGAGTCTGGGCCCCTAAAAAGATTCATCTGGCTGCCGAAGATGACTGTGAGGAACCACATTTCTGTCGCTGGTGACAAGACTGCGAGCATGTGCCAGCATGTCTAGTTTGAACTGGTCTGGTGATTGAACCCAGGGCTTTGTTCATACTAGGCAAGCCCTCTACCTACTGATAGCCAGGCTCAGCCCAAGAATGTCATGTTTTAAGATGGCGCCCAACTACATCCTAGCAGCTCCAAGGTACTTTCTTTATCGGCCAGAAGGATGTGAAAGACCCTGTGCCAGCAAAGATGTGGAGGGTTGGGGCTCACCAAAGCCTATTTACACTGATTGTGGTTTCAATGGAACAAGACTGGAACCAGCTTGCTCTGAAGCCTGTGACTAGGCAAAGCATTCAGACAACACTGAGATGCTGTTATTAAGAAAGAATAGGCAACAGCTTAGAACATCTGCTTCATATAACCTCTTAAAGCATTCATTCCCTGGGTAAATGTTTGTTGAGTGAATGGATCAATTTCCACGAGGAATTCCATCAAGAATTTTAAAAGACACCACAGCACTAATGCATGAATTATATATTGAACTGAGAGTGAGTTGAGTGGTAATGTAGCTTCATGCACAAACATTTGTCTAGCATGTGAGAGGCCCTATGTTCAATCTCCAACTCTAGAGCAAAAACACAAACAGATAAACATGAGTGTGCCATAGATGATTTTGTTTCCTCCAAATTTACCTGCATTGCTTGCTTCATAATGGAAAGACACCCTTTAAGTATTTCTTTTTTATTTTTATGAGTAGGAGTATTTGCCAATGCGCATTTATGTATACCAAATGTGTGCTTGATGCCTGCATAGGTCAGAAAGGGCATCTGATCCCCTGGACATGAATCCAGTTGTTTGTGAACTGCCATGTGAGTGCTGGAACCAGGTCCAGGTCCTCTACAAGTGCAGCAAGTGCTCTTAACCTCAGAGCATCTCTCCAGCTCCTAAATATTATCTTTTCTTTACAAGATAAGATGATGTTAAACTTTGTAAGGAGCAGGCACTGGCAAAATGTAAAAACCTCCTGCTCCATGTGCTGGCTCCTCTGGAATTCTACTGCATGGGCAGTACAGAACAGCAACAGCATGCAGTGGCCAATGATTCCCACCACCTCACCCTGCCCCTCACCCGCTAAAATACCATGAACAGCTTTCCACAAAACCTATCAGGAGGCTTTCTGGGAAGTTCTGTGAGTGTCCTATTCCAGCTGTCATGCTGTCCTTTAGCAAGACACACCTGTGCCCTCTGTTATGTCTCAAACCTGGGACAAATGACTAACATATTTAACATATCAAAGTGGACCTGGCTGCCAGGTTCTACCAGCATCCTTCAGTCCCTAGCTATTACAGGTCTTTTTGGTTGGCATGCCCTACCCCCTACCCTAAACTTCTCTAGCCCAGGGGCTGAGCTGCCCTCCCCTATATAATCCAGCCATTTTGGTTACATTTGGCTTTTGAATTTTGGTTTACCCTTTTCCCTCCTGATCTCCTGGCTCTCCCTTTGCCCTCCCCTCTCTCCTCACTGGCCCAGCTCAGGGTCATGTTCACTCTGGACTCTCCCAGACAGCCCCTGCCTCTGGCTCTGTGCTCCCTTTTATCTACAATAGATGTCTCTGCCTTACCTAGGAGCAGTAGTGTCCCTGCTTTTCATTTCTTCTTTTCATTCAGCCTCCACAACATGGGGCTCACAGTCCTCAGGCGGCTGATTTTTGGGTGCTCTGTCTCAGCCCTATGCAGAATACTGTTCATTATGTGTGCTGTTTTCTTAGTCAATGTACACTGCCATTGTTGCTACCCTGTTCACTGACACTAGCATCTCACTTCTGGAGAAGAGAGAACCTACTCCCTTCATATGTGCACCATGAGACATGCGCCCCACACACAAATACATGCAAAATAAATAAATTAAATTTATAAATAAGAAACATTATTATATATCTATTTAGAAATATACATTATTGGTAAAGACCTTCTGAGCATAATTTTATAACATCTTTCAAAATGAAAATACATATATGCTTTGAACCAGCAATCTAAATTCCAGAAATAATTCCAATGAAAAATATACATACAAACAAATATAAAAAGCATGTGTTTTATTTTAGTTCTATCTGAATCATAAAACACTGAAAATAAAGTTAAGGGAAATAACTAAAGAAATTATGAACTGGGTTATACTATAGTAGAGAAAATGAAGCAGTTGTGATTACTGTGGCTCTGTGAACACGGAGAACAGGGAATCCCTCTTACAGAACAGGGAAATGGAGCTGGGATATTGCTCAGTGGTAGCACACATGCTGGATAGACATGAGGCCCTGGGTTCAATCCTTGGCACTCACACATACACACTTGTCTGTGCATGTGTCTGAATACATATTGAGAATTTCTTTTTCTTTTCTTTTCTTTTCTTTTCTTTTTTTTTTTTTTTTTTTTTTAGTAATAAAATACTAAGTTCAACCTGGCTACACTAGGTCTGACGTGCCTCCTACAGTTAGGATTGGAAAAGGGCCTAAACTCTGGCCAATGAGGTTAAAGCAGAAGTGTATGTGTAAGTTCCTGGGAACTTCCATAGTTCCCTGTAAAAACAAACAGCTGCTCCATTTTATTAAGTAATTCTCAATAGGTAAAACAGCAATGATTTGTTCTCATAGATCAGCGGAGCAGCTGAGAGAGCCAGGTTACATGTGCTCACACTGGGCCCAGGCTGAAGCATGGCTCTTTGTGGGGGTAAGTCCTTCTAGTGACAGCAGAGAGACAGGAGGAGGCACAGGCTTCTGAGGGCTTGAAATGAAATAGCAACTGCTGCCTGCATGGTGCTCACCAAGCCAGTTCACGTGGGCAGACAAGGGTCTCAGGCTCAGGAATGCGAGCTGAAAATGAAACCTACTGCTTCAAGGCTCATGTTATTTTAATCTTACCATCATGAAGCTTTATGTTTTGATTTGGTACAGTAGGATAAATTGTTCATTATTTCATTTTTTTTTAATGTTTCTTTGCTACCACACTGAGTTTAGTGTTGAAATGGACTTCAGAATCATGTTGTCAAATTCTCAGGAACACACAAGAAAACTAATAACAAATAAGAAAACAAACAGGAGAAAAACCAATGAATCTATTGAGGAAGGTGCTGACATCTTTAAACTTTTTTCCAACAGAGTTATGATTTATGTCTACATGATTCATGTAGTCCTATCTTACTAATGTTATCCACAATCCTTCCAGATCTCGTAGATATTCAATCATTTTATCTATAAATATTAATAATGTCACTTTCTAACATTTATAATTCTTCTTTTGGTTTTCTGCCAAAATACTGGTATTAAATGCTGGTTTAAATTAGGGAATAAAGTTATTGGAAGTTTTCTTACCAAAAAGTATTATGGTGACAGTTTAAGATACTTTAAATACAGTTGTATTCTTGACATTTATGTTACATATTATATTATATATGCATATGACATATGTACACACATACATACGTCTACTGTTGTGTGTGTTATTGGGGAATCAAATCTAGAGCTTCATTGATGTTAGGCAAACCTACTACTGAGGAAAAAACCTCCTCTTTTAAACATTTATTAATTATATTTTTATTTACTTTGTTGTTATAAATAAAAAATATTAAAATGTTGTGCTACAAACTGTTTATTATTAGCCCCAAGATTATAATGGCAGCATTAGCTGGCCCACTATCACAAATAATAAGAAACAGACACCTGTTAAATTTATAATTGCCTTATTTATTTACCTTGGGGCAGGCAGATTTGTTATTTTTTTATTTTTATATTGCAGGAGGTAGTGTGAAATCTTTCTTTTTTTTTTTTTTTTAAGTCACGTTTTATTAACTTTGTACCCCAGGTGTATCCCGCTCCCTCATTCCCTCCCAATCCTACCCTTCCTCCCTGCCCCTTTCCAAATCCACTGATAGGGGAGGACCTCCTCCCCTTCCATCTGACCCTGTTTTATCAGGGATCTTCAGGACTGGCTACAAAGTCCTCGTCTGTGGCCTAGCAGGGCTGCTCCTCCCTTGGGGGTGTGAGGAGGTCACAGAGCCCGTCACTGAGTTCATGTCAGAAATAGTCCCTATGCCCTTACTAGAGGACCCACTTGGATACTGAGCTACCAGGGGGCTACATCTGAGCAGAGTGTTCTAGGTTATATCCATACATGGTCCTTGGTTGGAGAAACACTCTCATAGAAGACCCCTGTGCCCAGATATATTTGGTCCTTGTGAAGCTTCTATCCTCTCCAGGTCATATTAACTCCCCCTTCTTTCATATGATTTCCTGCACAAAGGTTTGGTTATGAGTCACAGTATCTGCTTTGAAACACTGCTAGGTAGAGTCTTTCAGAGGCCCTCTGTGGTAGGCTCCTGTCCTGTTACTTATTTTCTCCTACATCTAATGCCCATGCCATTTGTCTTTCTAAGTGAGGATTGATCATCTTACCCCGGGTCCTCTTTCTTGTTTATCTTCTTAAGGTGTATAGATTTCATTATGTTTATCATATCTTATAGGTCTAAATAAGTGTGTATATACCATGTGTCTTTCTCCTTCTGGAATACCTCACTCAGAATGGTCTTTTCTAGATCCCACCATTTGCCTGCAAATTTCATGATTTCCTTGTTTTTCATTACTGAGTATTCCATTGTGTAAAAAGTACCACAATTTCTGTATCCATTCCTCTGTTCATGGACATCGGATTGTTTCCAGGTTCTGGCTATTACAAATAAAGCTGCTACAAACATGGTTGAGCAAATGTCCTTGTTGTGTACTTGAACATCTTTTGGATATATGCCTAGGAGTGGTATAGGTGGATTGTGAGGTAGCAGTATAACTGATTGTCTGAGAAAGCGCCAGATTGCTTTCCAGAGTGGTTGTACAAGTTTACATTCCCACCAGAAATGGAGAAGGGTTCCCCTTCTACAGCATGTGCTGTCACTTGAGTTTTTGATCTTAGCCATTTTGATAGGTGTAAAGTGAAATCTCAGGGTCATTTTGATTTGCATCTCTCTGATGGCTAAAGACGTTGAGTATCTCTTTAAGCGTTTCTCTGCCATTCTATATTCCTCTACAGAGAATTCTGTTTAGCTCCGTACCCCATTTTTTAATTGGATTGCTTGATTTATTGCTGTTTAACTTCTTTAGTTCTTTATATATTCTGGATATCAGCCCTCTGTCAAATATAGGTGAAGATCCTTTCCCAATCTGAAGGCTGTCGTTTTGTTCTGATGACAGTGTCCTTTGCTTTACAGAAGCTTTTCAGTTTCATGAGGTCCCATTTATTGATTGTTGATCTTAGAGCCTGTGCTGTTGGTGTTCTGTTTAGGACGTTGTCTCCTGTGCTAATGAGTTCAAGGCTCTTCCCCACTTTTTCTTCTAAGCAATTTAGTGTGTCTGGTCTTATGTTGAGGTCTTTGATCCACTTGGACTTTAGTTTTATGCAGGGTGATAAGTATGGATCTATTTGCATTTTTCTACATGTAGACATCCAGTTAGACAAGCACCATTTGTTGAAGAGGCTGTCGTTTTTCCATTGAATGGTTTTGGCATTTTTGTCAAAAATCAGGTGTCCATAAGTGTGTGGATTTATGTCAGGGTCTTCTATTAGATTCCATTGATCCACCAGTCTATTTCTATGCCAGTACCATGCAGTTTTTAGTATTGTTGCTCTATAGTACAGCTTGAGATCAGGGATAGAGATACTGCCTGAAGATCTTTTACTGTAGAGAATTGTTTTAGCAATTCTGGGTTTCTTGTTGTTCCATATGAAGGTGAGAATTTTTCTTTCCAGGTCTGTAAAGAATTGTGTTGGTATTTTGATGGGAATTGCATTGAATCTGTAGATTGCTTTTGGCAGGATGGCCATTTTCACTATGTTAATCATACCAATCCAGGAGCATGGGAGATCTTTCCATCTTCTGATATCTTCTTCAATTTCTTTCTTCAGAGACTTGAAGTTTTTTTCAAAAAGGTCTTTCACTTGCTTGGTTAGAGTCACCCCAAGGTACTTTATGTTATTCGTGGCTATTGTGAAGGGTGTTGTTTCCCTGATTTATTTCTTGGCCCTTTTGTCTTTGGTATACAGGAGGGCTTCTGATTTTTTTGAGTTGATTTGTATCCAGCCACTTTGCTGAAGGGGTTTATCAGCTGAAGGAGTTCCCTGGTAGAATTTTTGGGGTCGCTCATGTATACGATCATATCACTGCAAATAGTGAAACTTTGACCTCTTCCTTTCCGATTTGTATCCCCTTGATCTCCTTTTCTTCTCTTATTGCTCTAGCTAGGACTTCAAGTACTGTGTTGAGGAGATATGGAGAGAGTGGGCAGCCTTGTCTTGTCCCTGATTTCAGTGGGATTGATTTAAGTTTCTCTTCATTGAGTTTGAAGCCTATTGGCTATAGGCTTGCTGTATGTCGCCTTTACTATGTTTAGATATGTGCCTTGTATCCCTGATCTCTCCAAGACTTTAAATATGAATGGGTGTTTGATTTTGTCAAATGCTTTTTTGGCATCTAAGGAGATGATCATGTGGTTTTTCTCCTTCAGTTTGTTTATATGGTGGATTACATTAATGGATTTCTGTATGTTGAACCACCCTTGCATGCCTGGGATGAAGCTTACTTGGTCATGGTGGATGACAACTTTGACGTGTCCTTGGATTTGATTTGCAAGTATTTTATTGAGTATTTTTGCATCAACGTTCATAAGAGAGATAGGTCTGAAGTTCTCTTTTTTTGTTGGGTCTTTGTGTGGTTTAGGTATCAAGGTGACTGTGGCTGCACTGAATCCATCTGGCCCAGGGCTTTTTTTTTTTTTTTTTTTT
>NW_026585644.1:60528023-60530972 GCF_907164565.1 Psammomys obesus
TTTTTTTTTTTTTTTTTTTTTTTTTTTTTTTTGTTGGAAGGGAAACTTTTGATGACTGTTTCTATTTCCTTGGGGGATATAGGACTATTCAATCTTTCTACCTGATCTTGACTTAATTTTGGTAGATGGACTCTATCAAGAAAATTGTTCGTTTCTTTTAGATTTTCAGATTTTGAAGCATACAGCCTTTTGTAGTACGACCTAATGATTGTTTGGATTTCCTTGGTGTCTGTATTTATGTCCCCTTTTAATTTCTGATTTTGCTGATTTGGATACTTTCTGCCTTTTAATTAGTTTGGCTAAAAGTTTGTCTACCTTGTTGATTTTCTCAAAGAACCAGCTTTTGGTTTCATTGATTCTTTGAATAGTTTTACTTGATTCTAATTGATCGATTCCCATACTGAATTTGATTATTTCCAGCCATCTGCTCCTCTTGAGTGTATTTGCTTCTTTTTTATCTAGGGCTTTCAGTTGGGACATTAAGTTGCTTGTATGAGATGTCACAAATTTCTTCTTGAAGGCACTTAGTGCTATGAATTTTCCTCTGAGCCCTGTTTTCATTGTGTCCTATAAGTTAGGGTATGTTGTACCTTCATTTTCATTGAAGTCTAGGAAGTCTTTAATTTCTTTCTTTATTTCTTCCTTAACTCAGCTGTCATTGAGCAGCAAGTTGTTCAGTTTCCATGTGCGTGTAGGCTTTTCGCTAATTCCAATGTTGTTGAGGTCCAGCTTTAGTCCATGGTTTATTATTTCAATCTGTATGTGTTGAGGCTTGCTTTGTGACCAACTATATGGTCAATTTTTGAGAAGGTTCCATCGGGTGCTGAAAAGAAGGTATACTCTTTTCAATTTTGGTGAAAAGTTCTGTAGACATCTATTAGGTCCATTTGATTTAGGACCTCTGTAAGTGCCTTTATTTCCCTCTTTGGCTTCTGTCTAGATGATCTGTCCCTTGGTGAAAGTGGGGTGTTGAAGTCTTCCACTATTAAGGTGTTGGGATTGATGTGTGATTTAAGTTTTAATAATGTTTTATTTTTTAATGTAGGCGCTCTTGTGTTTGGGGCACAGATGTCCAGAATTGTGATGGCCTCCTGGTGGATTTTTCCTTTGATGAGAATGTAGTGCCCTTCCTCATCTCTTTTGATTAATTTTGGTTGAAAGTCTATTTTATTTGATATTAGGATATCTACCCCAGCTTGTTTTCTGGATCCCTTTGCTTGAAAAACATTTTTCCAGCCCTTTACTCTGAAGTAGTGTTTATCTTTGTTGCAGAGGTGCATTTCTTGGATGCAGCAGAATGTTGGATCCTGTTTCCACACCCACTCTATTAGTCTGTGTCTTTTTATTGGAGAGTTGAGTCCATTGATGTTGATAGATAATATTGACCAAAGAACATTAGTTCCTTTTATTGTGGAGTTGGTGGTCTTACTATGATTCATTGCTTGTTTTCTTTTAATTTTTGTTGGGATATTATCTGTATTCTATGTTTTCTTGGGTATAGTTGTTTTTCATTGTATTGGAGTTTTCCTTCTAGTATCTTCTGTAGGGCTAGTTTTGTTGTGTAGATATTTCATAAATTTAGTTTTGTCATGGAATATTTTGTTTTCTCCATCTCTGTTGACTGAAAGCTTTGCAGAGTATAGTAGTCTGGGTTGGCATCTGTGGTCTCTTAAAGTCTTCTTGACATTTGCTCAGGGCCTTCTGGCTTTCATAGTTTCTGATGAGAAGTCCAGTGTGATTCTGATATGTGATTCGGATACCTTTATATGTTACTTGGCCTTTTTTCCTTGCTGCTTTCAATATCTTTTCTTTGTTCTGTAGATTTAGTGTTTTGACTATGATGTGACCTGATGTGTTTCTTTTCTGGCCTAGTCTATTTGGTGTTCTGTAGGCCTCTTGTATGTTTATGGATGTCTCTTTCTTTAAGTTGGGAAAATTTTCTTCTATGATTTTCTTGAAAATATTTTTCTGAACCTTGGAGCCTGGAATCTTCTTTTTCATGTTATTCTTAGATTCCTGTTATTCTTAGTTTTTGTCTTTTCATGGCGTCCTTGATTTCTTGGATATTTTGTGATTGGCACTTTTTTGATTTTACTTTTTCTTTGAGCGAAGTATCAGTTTCTGCGAGTGTATCTTCAGAACCCGAGATTCGCTCTTCCATCTCTTCTATTCTGTTGGTGATGCTTACCTTTGTGGTTCTTGATCTTTTCTCTAAGTTCTCCAGCTCCAGGGTTTTCTCTGTTTATGTTTTCTTTATTGGTTCTAATTCTGTTTTCATGCCTTGCACTATTTTCTTCATCTGTTTGAGTGTGGATTCCTGTCTCTCTATGATGGTCTCTATTTTATTGTTCATTTCCTCTCTATATGCCACTAATTGTATCTCTACTTGTGCCTCTATTTGTTTGGCTATATTTGCCTGTGTTTCTTTTCATTTCCTCTTTTGTTCATTTCCTCTTTCTTTGCTTCCACTTGGTTGGCCAAATCTTTGATAGATTTGTTCATTTCTTCTTTAATTATCTGTATTTGTATGGCTGTTGCTCTGAGAGATTTGTTGTTTCCTCTTTATGTGCTTCAAATAATTGGGTATGCATAGCTTTAAAGTCATTTTCCTGTGCTTCCGATGAATTGGAGTATCCCATCAATTTTGGGGGTTGCTGGTGAATCCATGATGTCCTGATTTATGTTGGATGTGTTCTTTTGCTGACTCCTGGCCATTGGCTTATCTGTAACCTTCCCTGTTTGTTCCTGGATTCTGCAGTTCAGACTGGTTCTGAGTCTCTCCGGAGTCTGGAGAGTTCTTCAGGAAGCTGAGAGAGGTCCTGTGGCCTCAGCATGTGTGTTGTTGCTTCAACTGTACCTGTGGGAGGAAAGTGCGGGCGCAAAAGGGCAAATGCGGGCACAGGTGTGTGTGTGTGTGTGTGTGTGTGTGTGTGTGTGTGTGTGTGTGTG
>NW_026585644.1:60530982-60588571 GCF_907164565.1 Psammomys obesus
TGTGTGTGTGTGTGTGTGTGTGTGTGTGTGTGTGTGTGTGTGTGTGTAAATGTGCGTGGAAGTATGCCTCGAGGGACAGAGTGATAGAGAATGTTGAACACTTGAGTGTGTGGGAGGGGCTCTGCCTTGCAGGCTTCTAAGCGGTTACTTGTTCATGCACTGTAGATGTAGCAGGTGCTGGTGATAGTCACTGTACAATTTCCTTATGCAAATTCCCTGAATACCTCAGTGGTCTACAGCCCCCTGGTATTCTGCTCTGTGTGAGCTCCCAGCATTATCCACCTTAACTCCACAGCTGGACCCGCAGAGCAGGGGCTTTGATGTCCCAAGTGACCCTCTGTTTCCCTCAGTGGGTGTGTGAGTGGGAGGGGTCTGATGCCAGGCCACTAGTTTAGAAGGATCCTGGATCTGGGGCTCTGCAGACACTCAAGGGCACACTCACTCTCAAGCAGGCCACATCGGCAAGGATCAGGGTATCCAGGCTCTCTACTCTCTGGTTTGGACCTGCTTAGTCATATACAGGAGGACTGACGTGCTCTGCCAGCTCAGTGCTGCTGCACCTGCCAGGTTAGGAAGTCCAGCTGCAGCTGGAGACTGGGATGTCGGTCCAGATGCCTTCTGGGAAGTCCTGGGGGGCCCACCACTGTGGTCTCCAGACCTGGGAGGCCCAGCGCCTGGTGTGCCTAGTTTGTTTGGCGGGGTCTGCTGGACTTTGGTGGGTATATAGCATATTATCTGTCACCGAGAGTTTGGGTGGGCCGTACAGTCAGTGGCTGAGAGACCTGTGGAGGTGGTATGGCCGATAGCAAACCTGGGACATGGGGAGGATGGTGCCTCGGATCTGGTACTCCAAGGCAGGTAGAGCTGGCAGCTGCAGCTGAGGGGCTAGTAGCCTCTGCTACTGCAGTTCCCAGGCAGTGAGCTCTGAGCTGAGAATCTCGGTGAGCAGGCTGTGCCAAAGAGGAGGGAGGCCCGAAAAAGGGGAGTGCCCGAGGATAACCCGAGACTAAAGTTCTCACCTTGTGCGATGTTCCACTGTCATTTCCCTGGCTTCAGTTGTTCTTCCATTCATTAAACCCGGCGCTTCCACTACTCTCGCAGATATGTTTCTTACACTGTCTCAATGTTCTCACCATCCATCTCCCAGATCCCATATAATGCCATCCACCTTAATCGTCATCTGGTCTACCTCCCATACATAATCCCATGGTATTTGCTTGTATTCTTCATCTGGGCCTTTTAACACCATTATTGGAGCCCTTCCTTCAGGCCCATGTGATTTCTTCTTCTTTTTTTTAACTTAATTTAATCGTTAATTTTTTAATTTATTATAATTTGTATACCAGCTGTAACCCCCTCCCTCATCCCCTCTCAATCCTGCACTCCCTCCCTCTTCTCCTCCTATGCCCCTTCCCCAGTCTCCTGATAGGGGAGGTCCTCCTCCCCTTCCATCTGACCCTAGCCTATCAGGTCTCATCAGTACTGGCTGCATTGTCTTCCTCTGTGGCCTGGTAAGACTGCTCCCCACAAGGGGGAGGTGATCAAAGAGCCAGCTACTGAGTTCATATCAGAGACAGTCCCTGTTCCCTTTACTAGGAAGCCCACTTGGAGACTGAGCTGCCAAGGACTACATCTGTACAGGGGTTCTAGGTTTTTTGGGGTTTTTTTTTTTTGTTTGTTTGTTTGTTTGTTTTTTGGTTTTTGTTGTTGTTGTTGTTGTTCAGTTGCTCTCCTTGTGGAGCTCCTGTCTCCACCAGGTCTTTCTATCTTCCCCTTCTTTCATAAGATTCCCTGCACTCTACCCAAAGTTTGGCTATGAGTCTCAGCATTTGCTTTGATACCATGCTGGATAGAGTCTTTCAGAGGCCCTCTGTGGGTAGGCTTCTATCTTGATCCTTGTTTTCACCCTCTTCAGATGTCTATCCCATTTGCCTTTCTGAATGAGGATCGAGCATCTTAGCCAGAGTCGTCCTTGATTAGCTTCTTTAGGTGTACAAATTTTAGTATGATTATCCTATATTATGTGTCTGATATTCACTTATAAGTGATTATGCTTCTGGGATACCTCATTCAGGATTATCTTTTCCAGTTCCCACCATTTGCCTGCAAATTCCATGATTTCCTTGTTTTTAGTTGCTGAGTAGTATTCCATTGTATAAATGTACCACAATTTCTGTATCCATTCCTCAACTGAGGGGTATCTGAGTTGTTTCCAGGTTCTGGCTATTACAAATAAAGCTTCTATGAACATGGCTGAACAAATGTCCTTATTACATACTTGAGCATATTTTGGATATATGCCTAGGAGTGGTATGGCTGGATCTTGAGGTAGCACTATTCCTAATTGTTTGAGAAAGCACCAGATTGTTTTCCAAAGTGCTTGTACAAGTTTACATTCCCACCAGCAATGAAGAGGGTTCCCCTTTCTCCACATCCTTTCCAGCATGTGTTGTCAGGTGATTTCCTCTCCAGGATAATCAGTACTGGTGTCCTCCTTCTTCCTCTCCTACTGTCCACCTGTTTCCTGTGATTCTCCTCAAAAGCCTGGGAACTTTAGCCACACCTATCCCATTCTTCCCTGCCCAGGTATAGGCTCTTTAATCAACAAATCAGGTATGTCTTAGGTAGGTTTACAAAACAAAGATAGGTGTAACCAGATCTTAAGGGCCAGTAACTTGCATCAGACCAACCTCCAATATTTACTTACTTTCTATGAGTGGAGGTGGAACGCCCTCACTAGCATGTGTGTGGAGGTTAGGGGGACAACTTGTGGGAGTCATTTCTTTCCATCAACCATGTACCTAGCTCCTGGGATTGGAACTCAGGTCTTCAGGCATGGCTAGATGAGCCATCTTGCTAGCTCCTTTATTCTTTTAAAAGAGGATTTTTTTTCTTAATTTATTTATCTTCAGATGACATTCAGTAATGATTAGGGAGCTATTAAGTAAATTTTTCTATTATCCTCAGGAAATCCTCATACCTTCCCTGACATTGAAACACAGTTGCATTACTGTGAGTAAAGGTTGATGCAGGCTATTATTTAGTGTATAATTGGAATTGATCTAACATCTCATTAAGATTTTCAGATCTGTCAACTGCAATATTCCAAAGCTCTGGAAGCTAAAAGAGATGGCTTTGAATGCCCACTACACATTTGGTTTCCTTTGATCTCCAGTAAAAACACATTTGTGTATGGCATGTATATGGCATGCTTATTTTAAATGGAAGCAATATAAAATTCCAAATGCAATGCACCTGGTCTACAAGTCAATGCACAATTTTTTAATATTTCTGCTTCCTTGCTTAAACTTCTGATTCTGTATTTTATTTCCCTGGAGAATTCTGCCTCTACCAGATGAAACAGTTTTCCCATTTTCTTGTACATATCAGTTTTGCTTTTTAAATTTTAAGTTCCTAAATCAGGCTTTGTTGTCACTGTAAACATCTAACTAAACTCTTCAGGGTCTTCAGTGTAAAAAAGTTACTTCTTGTACACTGGTCATATTTACTGCAGTAGCAGAACTCTTCAGCCTGGAGAAGCAAGCTCTGATTTCTTGCTTGATGTTATCTGGCTGTTGTAAGCAAAGGCAGTAGGGCCCAATCTCAGTGAGTACAAAACTCAGCAGGCATGATCAAGACACAAAAGGGTAGAGAGGCTCAGAACCTGAGCAGCGAAGAAAAAGGCAATGGTATTTCCAAAGCAATGCCCTCCTTGAAAAACAGAGGCACGGGATTCTATCTGGGAACATGTATGTATGTGTACTGTGTATGGGGCACCTTATAGCGTACAACGTTGTAGCTGACAGTAATGGAAACAGCATCCAATATGCGCATTGCTGTAGGCATTTTTCCTAAAGATGTTTGCCTCATGTAGCACCTGACACCTGCAACTCTGTTCTGTGTTGTCTCAGTCTTGGGCCCACCATCAAGGACTGTGCTATTCTCCTGGCAGAGGAAACAAGACCTTGGGTACTGCAAGACCCTTGTCACTTCCTCTGATCCAAGTCACATGAGAACACAGTAGCCAGAAAGGTGAATGCTATTTGTTATTCACCAGGAAAGAAGAGTGGCTCTCAGGACTAATTCTAAACAACAACTTTCTCTCTTCACTGGTCCTATATTTATGATTTATGGCAGGTGTGTAGTACAGTTCATGCTAAGGAGAGGTGAGTGTGAGAGGTTGCTTATGGAAAAACCTCACAGAGGTTTCCAATTACCAATTTCCCTTACCCTGATTTCCAGTGCTGCTCTGACCCATCCAGGAGCCGGAGCAGGTGTGCACATTTCATAAAAGATGTTCAAGCTATTGTACTTCCCAGAGACAGCTCTTTAGAGAAGCGCCAGAAAATTGTTATGAGACAACATTCTTTTTTTTTTTTTTTTTTTGAGACAACATTCTTAATCGACCTTGCCCAGTCCATCCCTGACACTGTCGGTAAGTCTTCAAGTCGCTATGTGGAAGAAAGTACATAAAAGACAAGAACAGATGATGGCAGCTGCCTCAGCTGTTTGGCCAAGACTGTCATTTTAAAGGTGTTTTGGTTTGATTTTGCTTTTAATATTGCAAAGGTGCAAAGATTTGCTGCTTTAAACAAAAAACTACTGGTGTAATTTCTATGGGAATATATCTTGATAATACTTAATCATGAAGAAGCTTAATTGTAGATGAAGCTGAATTTGTGAAAAATGGATGTTCTGGCTCAAGCATTAGGTGTTGTGATTTGGACAAGACCAGTCTGGCTCTAGCCCTGGCCCTTGTTAGGGAGAGCAGAGATACCAAAATTCACTGGCATACATACAGCAATCTTATAGGAAAGACTGCTTCCCATAAGAATGTGGGGCTGGAAGGAGGCATTCTGCCTGCACACTGGGGGTTAACACCCCATGAGGGGCCTCAGGGTGGACTCTAGCATCCTCAAGGCCTCCGGGGAGACTCTAGCATCTTTAACAACAAAATGCCTGGATTCACTAGTTCCTGAATATTGGAAATTGCTGGTAGAAAATGGCTGAAACTAGGAATGGTGGCCCAATCATTTAATCCCAGCACTCGGGTGGCAGAGGCAGGTGGATCTCTGTGAGTTTGAGGCCAGCCTGATCTACACAGTGAATTCTGGGCCCTAGGCCAGTCTCATATATTTTCACTGAAAATACCCATTTTTTTCTGTATCTTTTTTGCTATTATTTCTACTTCATTTGTTGTGGTTTTTACCTTTAGAAATTTTCCCTTAGATTTTTGTAGTTGTTATTGACAGAAAATCAACTTAAATTTATTATATTGGCCATAGTTAAATTGTAGACAAAAGAATTCATTCAAGGGCTGGTAAGATGGCTCAGTGGGTCAGGGCACCTACTCATGACCTGTGTACAATCCCCAGGATCCACATGGGGGAAGGAAAGCATCAACTCCTCTGAGTTTTCCTCTACCCCCAACATGTACATTGTGGTACACACACACACACACACACACACACGCACACGCACACGCACACACACACACACACACACACACACGAGTGATTAAATGTAGTTCAAAAAAATTAAAGAACCCTGCCAGACCAGGGATTGGCTGCTGCTACTGAAGGCCACACAAAGCTAGACTCTTGCACAAAAGCTGCTGACACAGCCACTGTAAAACAGTCCCAGTGTTTCTGCCACAGTTATGCCAGCCACACCATGCTGCTCAGGAACCTCTTGCAAATTCGCTCAGATGAATGTAGTAGACGCAACATCCCAGTCAGAAATCCCCATGGATAGGCAGACTTCACTGTCCAGGCTTTGGCATGAACAGCATGGTGCAGTGGTGCTGAATGAACCAGTTTTGTTATACCTGTCAAACTAACTAACATTAACAAAGGGGATCTGTGAACTCACAAACCTGATTAGCCCCAAAGATAGAAACAGCTCCAGACACAAATGGAGCTGGAGCTAGAGCACATTGCCAACAATGTTTTCTCATCGTGTTTCTCCACTCTGATTTTCCCTCACCTAACGTGTCCCGGGTAACCGCTATGTACCTGACACTGCTCTCTGAGCTCACAGTGAACCGCACACTAGCATCTTTGCTCTGCTGTGTTTGGTTCCTCTGAAAAAAGGCAGCACAAATCACGGCTGAGAGATGCACGCTTGTACGCTACTTACTGCTTGAGACAACATGAAAAGAATAGGTTTTCCTCTCCCAGAATCCATATAAATTCCATGCAATAAATGACTCTAATTGTTTTTATTATGTGATGCATCGAAGACCAATCAGTACTGAGCAGCATGTGCCATATGTTCTCCAGATGTTGAAGAGGCTGTTCCCAAAGAGAAGAGGCGCTGAAATGACAAAAGCTGAGTTGATGGCTATTCCATTCCATTCCTAAACTACCCTCTCTCTCTCTCTTTCTCACTTATTTCTAAGTGTTTCTTTCTCCTAAAGTTGAAATTTCTCTTCTTTGAGTTAAAACACTTTCTCTTAAGGAAAACATGCAGAGTTTCCCTTCCACCAAATGGAACGATAAGAACGTTACAGTAAGGACACAGCTAATGCAGTTTTATGTATCTTAAGCTGTAACAATGGGTACAGTGCAGTCGCTCTCCAACAAATTCTTCTGCATGAAACAGAAAAGCAAACCATACGAATCAGTTTCACATCCATGCACATACAATGGGTACTCCCAGCCTTTTTCTTTTCCTTTCTTTCTTTTTTTTTTTTTTCAGTTTATTTACTTCACATCCCAAGGGTGCCCCCTCCCTAAAATGTTCATCATTCTTTTCTTTTTTTAAGATTCATTTATTTGAGTGCTCTATCTGCATGTATACTGCATGCCAGTACAGGGCATCAGATCCCAGTGTAGATGGTTGTGAGCCACCATGTGGTTGCTGGGAATCAAACTCAGGACCTCTGGAGGAGCAGACAGTGCTCTTAACCTCTGGCCATCTCTCCAGCCACCACAGCTTTTTCACCACCTTGAACAGATTCATAATTATATTTCCTGTTCTTCTTCTTACAAAATGGCAAATTTTCACATTATGAATCAGAATTAATGCCACCTCCCAGAAGCCCTGGCTATGCAGTAGATGGAGAGCAATCTGAATGCTTGAAATGTGGATCCAAGGGTGTGAGGCTGTGTTCAGTGTGTGTGTGTGTGTGTGTGTGTGTGTGTGTGTGTGTGTGTGTGTAAAAGTATGTGAAGATGTGGCAGATTATGTAATAATGTGAGAGATGTTAAGTGTGCATGAGTTTGTGTGTAGAATTCATGACAGTGTATGTAAATGCATACTAACTGTGTAAACTACTATGTAAGAGTGAATGAACAGGTGTTAATGTGTGAGAGTGAATGTGTAAAAGCACATGAGTATGAGTACATGTGTATAATTACATAATAATGAATGAACGTAGGATAAACATAGTGTGCAACTATGTGTGTGAGCATGTGTGAATGTTCTGTGTGAGAGTGTTGGCATGAATGTAATTTGCGAGTGAGCCTGTGAACATGCTCCTGTAGGTGTAGAGGAGAAAGTGCACACAAATGCATAGGTGTGCATTTGAGAGTGTGTCCAAGTGGAAGTGTGTGACTACAGGAGGGTGGGAGTGTGTGTGTGAGGCTGTTTTGGAGTTTGCCTGTGTGTATGCATAACATGTATATAGGTGTGCAAGTATGAGTATGTGTGAAAGTGTGTTAGTGTTTAGGTGTACAAGCATATACTCAAGGACATATGAGCATGCGTGTGATTCATGAATTTGTGAGAGTGTGTCTGTATAAGTGTAAAAACAATGGCAGGCATGTCTTTGGACACTAAGTGTGTGTGTTGCTTGTGCACATGTGCGTATGTCCATGTAATCTTGTGTGTTACAAGGTAAGAGTGTCCACAAGTGTGTGGATATCTGACTATGTGACTATATTTCTTCATGTAACTGTTAAACTATGAGCATGTGCAAGGATGTGAAGGCCCCTATGTGTGTGTGAGACTGAATGTATGAGCATGTGTGTGAGGATAAATGTGAACATGCGAATTTGAGTGTGTCAGTGTGCGAGAGCATGTGGGGGAATATGAATATGTGAATGTGTGTTTGTAAGTGACTTCAGGTGTGAGAGAGTTACTGTGCAAATGTTGAGCTCCAATGTATGAATATGTGTGAACTTGTGCTGGATGATGTATATGTTGGTGTATGAGTATGTATGTGTGAGCATGTATGGTTGTGTCAGTATATGCATGAAAGTGCTTATGCATATCTGAACATATGCTGTTTTGAGTGAGTGGGTGTATCTGAGTATGTGTGTAAAGAAGAGTTAACATAAAGAGCAATACATCTGTTTATTCAGAAGGTGTCTGCCCAAGACACAGGAAAGACTCCATTCCTGCAATAGATGAAGGTGAGGAGGAAGAGAAAGAGAAAGAAGAGAAAAAGTGAAGAAGAGGAGAAAACAAAGAAGGAAGAAATGAATGAGGAAGGGAGGGAAGGAAAGGAGGGAGGGAAAGGAGGGAGGGAAAGGAGTGAGGGAAAGGAGGGAGGGAGGGAGGGAGGGAGGGAGGGAGGGAGGGAGGGAAGGGAAGCAGGGAGGGAAGGAGGTAAGGAAGTAAAGGAGGAAGAGAAAGAAAGGAGGGAGGGAAGGAAGGGAGGGAGGAAGGGGAAGAAAGGAGGTAGGGGGAAAGGAGGGAAAGAAGGAGGGAGGAAGGGAGGAAGGGAGGAGGGAACAGAGGGAGGGAAGGGGAAAGTGTTGTTTAATATCTAGTATTGTTATCAACCAACAAGTTAAGTTTGAAACAAGGCTAATTTATTTATTTTTCAAGTCTCAACTAAAATCTTAACCCAGTTCATAACAGATTAGATAATCAACCAACCTATATTTATGTCTTAAATGCTCTTTAAGTTCTTTGCTCACAAGCTGATTGTCAGGATTTTAGTTTCTGCCATCTTCTACCCTTATAATGGTTCTTACCCTTTTCCTTACCCTTTTCTCAGGTTTTACCCTGAGATTTTAAATGAGTCAGAGGGTGGAAAAAAATCTCTGTAGGGGTGATCCTCACAGTTTATTTGTTGTGTTTCTCTCAAGTCTCCTTACATGTTGATGTTAGATACTGCTATGAATCTCATGTTATCCACAGAATCTTAAAAGAGATTATTAGCATAGCTGTGGCTTTCTCCCTTTAAAATAAACCCCTGCTTAGCTGTATCTGTATTTCTCAAGGGATGTCTGTTTCCAGATACACATAGTACTAAATATTTTAATCGAGTATGTGATAAAAATATTTTCCATTTTACTTCTTTTGTTTATTTAATGGATTCATGTTACTTGTTCTTTTTTAGGCAAGAATAATTTGGAATAAAGGCTCAATTTTTATATTGCAAAATATGAAAAAACAATTTCTTGTTTCAGGGACATATAAAATATCAGTATAATTGTATGTTTTTCTCAATGATTATGTATGGCCCAAAAATATGTTCTAAATACATATATTAATGTTAAATTAAATTAATTATTCTCGGGTGTCTGTCACCACTGAGGAGTTTAGGACATGTCTTGAGAAGATTCTGGGACTTCTCCTGGGAGTCATGTGCTGTTTCACTTTTTCTCTGTGGCCCAGTGAGGTCAGCCCCACTTGCCCACACCTTTGAAGCCTTTAGCACCAAGCACAAGGAGTGGAGTCAGGTGTGCGTCTAAAAATGGACACTATACCTTGATCTTACTGCTGTCATGGGTCTTTCTGTCTAAGCCTTGGTCTACTTCTTTTGTTTTTTCCCCCTTCCCACATTTGCACCCCCTGGTTCCCACCCTCTCTTTGGGGTCTGGTCTCTAACTGACACTATTTCATGGTTGCTCTGACTTCTCTGCAAATAGACATTCTGTCTTCTGTTGTGTTGTAGGTTGGTCATCCCTTGTTGCTCTTTATCCTACCTACTTTTGCTGACACGTCAAGTCTGTCAACGCTTAAAAACCATCAAGTGAGAAAGCTTCGAGTACTGTTCTCAACCTTCCTAGTGCTATGACTCTTTAATATCGTCCCTCATGCTGTGGCGACCCCAACCATAAAATTATTTTCATTTCTACTTCATAACTGTAATTTTGCTACTATTATAAATCATAATGTAAATATCTGTGTTTTCTGATGGTCTTAGCTGATCGCTGTGAAAGGGTGGTTCAAACCTCAAAGGGGTTGCAACCCACAGGTTGAGAACTGCTGGCTTAGAGAATCAGGAAATAACCACCAAAACTTAATTAAGAGAAAATAGAAAATATGTACCAAGGTATAAGAAATGAAGATTCTGAATCAGGGTGTTTTCTTTTGAGTGCCCAAAATACAAACCAAGGCCAATATTTCACCATAGAATTTGAAAATATTCAATGGAGAATTAGTATGTAGTGGGGCTCCCCTTTTCTGAGGACAAGGAAAGGAGGAAAAGGGGAAAGAGGGTGAGAGGGTAGGACTGGGAGGACAGGAGGGGGCTGTGATCTGGATATAAAGTGAATAAATAGATAAAATTTTTAAAAAGAAATAATGACGCTGGGTTTAGTCATAGAAGTAAATGTCACAGGACAGAGAGTCATTCCAACCCAAGTCCCATGAACACCACAAAAAGCATACAGAAAATAATGGTATTTTTTAATGTCAAAAAACATTATTTCATGACTTGATTTTGAGCTGCTTGTGGGGAGGGGGGCCAGAAGTTTGGAAAGTATTCTATGAGGAAAGTGAAGCAGCTATGGCATTAAAAAAATTAGTATTGATTCCAAAAAGAAGACAAAGGATACTTCCCAAATCACACTTCTGATTAAATATTAGGTAAGAAAAGTGAGTAATATATCCAGTCTAAAAAGAAGAAACTTCTTCTTGAAGATAACATGATCTTGTACATACAAAACCCTTTGGAATTTACCAGAAGTCTATCAAATCAGTAAAGAGATTAAGCAATATCGAGGCAGGCAAGGACAATACGTGAAAATTAAATTTACTTTATTTTAACATATACAACTATCAACCTGAAAGCAATTTATTAAAAATAGCATCAAGGAAAACAACATGTTTAATAAAACAAGTTTAATAAAAGATGTATAAAAATTCAACTCTGAAAACTAAAATCACTCTATAAAGAAATTTATAAAAATGCTGAGTAAATGAGAAAATATTCTATGTTCTTGAATCAGAACCCTTAGCACAGTAGTGAAGTAGAAAATAGCACTTTGGTTCCTGGTTATGAATGAGTCGCGGCAACATAGGATAGACCCCACCCCAAAGAAAGAAAGATTGGAAGAGCATCAGAGCTCACAAAGGTGGTCAATCAACTGCTGAAATACTCAGCTACCCAGAAGGAAACAGTGAGCGGTGCACAGCTCCAGCCCTCCTCCCCTGAGAGGAAGGTCATCAGAGGCCAACAAGGTAATCCACATGGCCAACAATACATGATAAAATGCCCAACATCGTTAACCATTTATGGAATCAGAACTACACTGAGCTTCCATCTCCTTGCCTCCAGCCCTGCAGTCTGGATGGCTATCATCAACAAAACAGACGAAAAGGACAGGGATGGAGTTATGCACGGTTGATGGTGATGTAAATTAGTACAGCCACTGTGGAAATCAGTATGGCAGTTTCTTAAAAAAATGAAAGTAGAGCTAGCTTATATTTCAGCTGTATCAACCCTGAGAAAATAACTGAACTGAGTATGTAATGGCAAACCACAGACATCTGCATATTCATGTGTATGAGTAACACCATTCCCCAAATAAGAAAAAGACAAAGTAAGGAACCAAGTAGACACTCATAAAGAGATGAGTGGATAAAGAGAATGAGGTATAAATCAAATAGAGTGTTATTCAGTCATAAAGGATAACAAAATTATATCATTTGCAGGAGAGTGGATGCAACTGCAGATCATGTTAAATGATCTGACTCAGAAGTGTTAAATGAACCAGACTCAGAAAGATTAAGTATAAGGAAGGTGCAAATCAGAGCCACATCATTCATATGAGCCAAAGGTTAAAAAAAACAAAAACAAAAAAACCCAATGACCATCAATTAATGACTGGATTAAAATGTGGACTAGCTACAGAATAAAATATAGTGGGTCATGAAAAGAAGCAAAGCATTTACAGTTCTAGATATGCGCTTCTGATATACCAGGAGGAATATTCATATACCCATCCTTTTCCTATTTGTTAACATACTGCTGCTTGATCATACTTAATGATTCTGCTCATGTCTCCTTTGCTTTACAAAGTCCACAGAATCAGACTAAGATCACGTCAAACACCACCATCCCACTGGAGACTACTTAAAAATAGAGCTCTGGATCTTCCTACTAAAATGGACTAAATCTATCCTAGTCTTGGAAGAGAGGCTGTTAATCTACGGACTTGTGTTCTCAGGTGCTATCATAATTCTCTCTGCTGGGATTTACAATGGATCTACACTCAGATGGACATGGAAAGATCTGACTCCATCTATTTGGGCCCCCTTGGCTGCCCACTGATCCCTTAAAGGCATCAAGAGTAGAGACACTAAAGCCTTCTATACCCGCAGTGTCAGCTGGAAACACTCAGACTGATTTCATGTCCCTTTCCTTGTTGATTTCAGGCTCTCAGCTCTCCAGGGGCAATATTACGTAGCCACAGAGATATTAGCAATTTTGCGGGCCATTGAGGAAGAGCCCCTTCTTCATAGCATCTTTCTAGTGCAGAATTTCCAGTATCAGAGACTGCTCCAAGAGCCCCCAGGGGGATGCCAACATCATCCTGGAGGAAGAACTATATGGACAACAATGTGCCCCATCCTCCACCTGTCTATAAAAACAAAAGTCAGGAAGGTTAGCCATGATTGCACCATTTTGAAAATCTTTTCCATTTGGGATTTTTAAAAAGTGACAATTTTTTGAAACCATAGTAATTAGCATTCCAGAACTAAAACCTATATTCCTGCCACACCTCACCCCTGCAAAAAGCCTGATAAGGGCTTGTCATCAGAGAAGTTTATCCCTCATCTGGCATTTTTTTACTCTGTGCCACCATCCTATGTTTGCTACTAGACACAGCCAATCTTGGGGGTGGGGAGGGGAGAATTTCAACACTTCCCTACATCCCCCTTCTGCCCTGTAACTACTCTGCCTTGTAAGTGGACAGTGGTCACTCGTTGTTACACAGACAGGTGGTCCCTCACCCAACACAGTCCTTTAAAGGGGAGCAAAGCACTGATGCATTGCTATATCAAGATGAATCTTGAAAACACTGTGCTAAATGAAAGAAAACATGCTATATGATTCAATTTATATGTAGTTTAGAATATATATTTCTTTAAGAGTTATTGCTTAGGGCAAAGAATAAAACTATAGAAGAACAGGAAGAAATGGCTTAAGAAACAGAGGCTTTTCTTACGACCATGAAAATATTCTACTATTGTTGGTATTGATGGCTATGCATAGTTGTGAAAGCACTAAAAAACAGTTTATATATTTTTAAAAGATGAGTTACATGAGTATAAATTATATTTCAATAAAGCTGCTGAGAACAAACAATAATGAAATCCACTCAAGGACCAAATGGATCTCAAACATTAAAAAAGCTTTAGCTTCATGGATCTGTTTATTTTGCAATTAATGAAGGTTAAAGAGGCAAGCTAAATAATATCATTACTTGGGGACTCAGAATTTCTAGTTATGACCCCAAATACAAGTACAGAACCTGTCACATCTTTCAAAGCAAGATTTATTTGCCTTATTAGCAAATTAATAGTGTTAAGTTTCTATCAAGGAGGGTAAAATATTTGCTGATTGTTTTAGAGAGGTATGCTAGAAAGCTTAAAGCGCTTTAAGAGTTTGCAGCATTTTAAGTTCTTAGAGAAGTAATGCATCAAAGTCCATTTAAAACTTCTAAGAATGACATCAATAGCCATCAGTAGGAACTGACCAGATTTTTCAAGTTAAAATTAATTGCTGTTAAGTATAAGAATTATTTAGTTATAGAGGAGGAAGAGCAATATAAAGCCTGAGGAATAAGCTGTAGCAATATTTGGATAGGAGATGATAAAACCAATCAAAAAGAGAAGAGAGTGAGGGGAAGGCACGGAAAACTTGCTTAGCTGAGTGCTGGGCATTTCAGGGTCAGGGACCCAACACGGGCCTTTTACATGGTACAGAAGGGGCAGTCACTGAGCTACAGCCTGAATCCTGAAAATATGATTTTAAACTAACTGTCCTTCACATTTATTAACAGCTGGAAGTACATGACATTTTTAAAAATTGTGCAGTGAGAAATCTTTTAAATGCTAACATATATCTACTGATTTTTTTTTTAAAAAATGCTGCCTTGTATCTGTTTCCTATATTTAATAAAGACAGGTTGAATTGGGGTCTAGATTCAGTCATCATTTGCTTAGTGTGAAGGAATTGTGAGAATAAATCCAGCCTCGAAAGGAAAACTATTTATAATTTAAATGCAAATGAAAAACAGGATCGACAAATACTTGTCAACTATAGGAAAGCCAAGTTGGTCTCTGTATGAAGAAACAATGCTTGACTAATCCACAAAAGTTCTTTCAGAAAGAAAAATAAACTTGTAGAGAATGGAAAATCATGCATGTATTTTCCTCTTGGAAAAGCCTGCACAAAAAAATTCTCACACCAATGACTTCTTCGTAATTGAGTTACCCTTGGACCAGGCAAAGGGATTTTTATTATGGATGAAGAATTAAGGGCAAAGTAGTAGGGCAAGGATGCCATTAAAAGGAAAAGTGTAAATTCTGATATTTCCCAACAAATCAGTTCTAGGTCAATCTAATTTAATGGTTTATTGTGTTTGGAAAAGAGAGTACCTAGTAAAAATCTCTAAATTTGAAAATGATACTAAATGTTTAAGGGAGTGACAGGCATAAACTATACAGGCACAAAATGGCAGAGGTTTTCTGGCTTTAGTATAAGTTAACAAACACATTGCTGGGAAAATTAAGCTCACTCTAATTATGTAAATGGGTTTGACTGCTAAGTCCTCGTGGGGTACAGAATCTAGGCATCATAACAGCTGGTCCTTAAAGATACTCTGATGTGGTGCTGAAGCTCAGAATATCGAGACAAGGTAGTTGGAACTAAGGCCCCCGGCATTGTCGATTTCTCCGTCCACACACCGCTGCCGCCATGTCTGCTGGGCAAAGTATCACAGAAAGAGCTGGCTATGCACGGCATGCTTTCTATGAGGTAAACAATGTGATGCAGGGTAAGCACCCATACAGGGAGAAGGGATTGGCTCTGCCATTAGCAAGAACTCAGATGGCATCTCTTGGTCTTGGGAAACGGAAAGGGTCACTCTGATATCTGCTGAGATGTAGTAAGGGCACGCTGTTGAATGGCTGGGAGGAGGGCCACACCAACAACAGGGTGGCATCATGGTTTGAGTGTTAATTGTCTCAAACAATGTTTAATTGTTTAATGTTTAATTGTTTAAAACAAGCTTGTGTTTTAAACCTTGGTCCCCAGTAAGGGGCACTATTTAGAGAAGTTCTGAGAACCTTGGAAGATGAGCTGCAGCTAGAGGAAGCAGATTGGGGAGGGTGAGTATTTGAGTGTGTAGTATCGTGATGGCTAATCTCGATTTCATAAGACCACCGTGGAAAGAAACCATGAGCATGCCTATGAAAGAATGTGCAGATTATGCTAACTGAGGTGGAAGATGCATTCTGAATGTGGGAAGCACCATCCATGGGCTGGGCTCCCCGACTGCAGAAAAAGGAGAAAGTGAGCTGAGAACCAGTGCCCATCTCTCTGTGTCTCCTGACTAAGAAAGAACACAGTGCAAGTAGCTGCCTTAATTTCCTGGCACCATGACTTCCCTGTATGCCAAAATAAGCCCACCTTTCCTCCCTCCCTCCCTTTCTTCCTTCCTTCCTTCAGTTGATTTTGTCATTGCACTGACAAAGTAATTAATGCAGTTTCCCTGGGGTTCCCCATCACATTCTCTGCTGCTGCCTGCTGCACATAGCCTCTCGGCACACTCCCACCGCCAAGGTTCTAAGCAATGGTGGACAGAACCTCTGAAACCATGACCCAAAATCAACCCTTCCTGCTGAAGTTGGCTCCGTCGGTGTGTTATCACAACATTACTAACAGCATCTTGCTACTTACACTACCATTGCAATCTGAAGGCGAGGACAGCAAATTGTACAAAAGATTTAGGGGAAGGGGAAACCAAATTCTGTCATTCACTCAGCAATACTGAGTGATACAAGTGTGGATTCACTTCTTACTTTGTAGTAGTGATAGTAATGAGCAATGAATAAAGCAAGATTCGCATTCTCACAGGGTTAGACAGATATTTTGTTGTTGTTGCTGTTAATGACCAAAATAAACCTAACATCAGGTAGACCTGTGCTTTGAAGAAAACAACAGTCAGTTCTGCAGTGGCTGGACAGTAAACTTCCCCTTTACATGGACGGGACCAGATGGAAGTCTTTCTGAGAGGGAGTACCTAACCCTAGTCAAAGGCATTAAAAAGGCCTGAGTCAAGGGAACTTGGCATACTTAGGGCTCAGAGAAAAAGGGGAAGTATAGCTCAGGAGTAGAGTTATGTACTTAGCATGCAGGAAGCTCTGAGTTCAATTACTTACAAACACACACACACACACTCACAGCCTCCAAAAGACCAGTTACACAGATGACTCAAGGAAGACATTATTCCCTCCTCCAAGTCCCTCACACACAGTCCAGTACAAAGAGAGAATGGGAGAATTTTACCTTAAATATGAAACACAAGTGAAAGATGGTAGGTTGTGAATTATATTTCCAGAAAAAGCATAAGTTGTAAAGCCAAGGAAGAGGGACTGGAGCAGAGAATACTGCAAATGCACAAACTCTGGCCACTTGGCTAAGCACAAGCCCTTCTGTGGGAGCAACAGCAGAACTGAGGGCAGCCATGCAATCTGTGGCTGGGACAGATAGAAAGCTAAAGGCCTTACATGAGGAAGCAAAGGACCTGTGAAAGCTCAGTCAAGTCCACCTCTTTAATAACAGGAACCAGGAAACAGGACTCATCAAGGTCTCAGAATTATTTTTTATTGTGTTTTTGTAAAACTGAAACACAGAACTTTGTAGTACTCACCTGTCTGTTATTGGGTTAGTCTTGGTTCATAAGAGAAAAGTCCAGACTGTGCATGGTTGTACATGACTTTATTCCCAGCATGGGGAGGTAGAGGCAGGCGGATCTCGGAGTTCAGGTTCAGCCTGATCTTACTACATAGTGGGTTCCAGGCCAGCCAGGGCTACAAAGATACACTATCTCAAAACAAAGCAAACAAAATCTATCTTAACCTTATGAAAATGGTAACCGTGTCTCACTCGTTCACTGCTAACTTCCTGGTATGAGAAAAGTGGGCTTCACACAGCAAGCAGTAAATTAATAATGAATACTGGTGTGCCACAGTGAAGCACTGCCCTTAATCGCCTCGGTGAACTGCTGGAGCGTTTCCTTGAGTGCTTAATCTTCACAAGGTCTGTTAGGAAAGAAATGGCACTGCACACAGACCAGACTCCACTCACACACATGGCTTGGCTTCCAGGGCAACCGTGTCTGACAAACCCCCATAGGACTAAGATCAAGATATCCTGAAGGACCAAACTGTAGGGGACAGAAACACAAGAGAAAAACCCTCTGTCTTCAATCAAATCAGTCGAACAAGAGAAGTAAGCAGGTGAATGGTCACACAGTAAATGCCACCGTTCACAAAGATGCCTGACCAAGCTTAGTGACTTCAACACTGCATTCCCCTTTCCATGAAGGAATGCAGGTCCCCTGCCAGTGCAGGTCCTGTCCTCTGACTGGCAGGGACGAAGGAGCAAGCAGAGGCAGCGGGAGGACAGTGAACTCAGCAGTGACACGCGGGCTTATCCTAGGTGCCCTTCACTGTGAGGCGCTTTCACTTGTGTGTGTGTGCATGCACGCAAGCACCTGAATATGCACATATCCATGTGTGTGCAGGTGTACATGTCAGTGTATAATGCACACACAATTATCCACACGTGTGCATGCATGTGGAGCTATCATTCCCCAGGAATGGTGTCCACCTTTTTTAGAAGCAGAATGGCTTCTTGGCCTGGAGCACACAGAGCAGGCTCAGCTAGCTGAGAGCATGCCCCAGGGATGTGCCTGCTTCTGCCTTCCCTGCTCTAAGGACAACAGCATGTCTCCACCAGGTCTGGCTTTTTAAGTGTGGTTTCTGGGTATTGGTCTTACTATGTGCAGGGCCTACTAAGCTATGTTCTTACACCTGAAAATCAATATAATCACAGAGATTTTTTGGTTTTTGCTTTTTAAGGCAGAGCCTCACTGGTCTGCCTAGAGCTAATTATGTAGACCAGGCTATCCTTGAACTCGGGGGAGATCCATCTGGCTCTACTCCCAATATTAGGATCAAAGGCATATACTGTACAGCCTAGCTACAGAGAGGCCATTTTAAAAAACAATTCAAATAATTTTAATTATTGGAATGCCCATAACTTTAAATATGCTGGTAGAGAAAGAGGGAAAAGGGAAGGAGCTAGCAGCCTCTTGGTTGGTGTAAATTTTATATATAGAAAGAAAGAGAAAGTAATGAGCTATCTGAGACTTGGGAACAGAGCAGAGCCAGGAACTGATGGAAGGAAACACCAAGGGGGCTATGAACTGGGCTCAGGCCCACGGGCTTGCTTCACTGTGGGACCTGGAGATGACTCACAATTATCTGAAGTCTCAGTTTCCTCGTCTGAAAGAATGTCAGCTCAAGAATCGCCTGCAGAGATTTAATTGGGTAACATAAGTAGGCATCCCTGGTAGGCTCACACCCTTCCTACCCAGCTCCACACAAGCCCGTGGCCCACGTGCAGGAGGTATAGCTAGGAAGCCCAGTCTTGAGGCAGAGCACTGAGTCCACAGACCCAGATCTAAAAGGGGGTGGGAGTAGGGGTGGGCATGGAGGGGGCGAGGAAGTGAGGTGTGAGGTTTCCAGAAGTTAGTCTTGCTTTTCAGACAATGAACACAAGAAAGAGAAATTTACTTTAAGCCAAAAAAGATTCTGAGTAGAAAAATGATCAGATTCCTAGGGTAATGCCTTTTCTCCCTTCTTAATGCAGGAGGCCAACACAAGAACTGGATCCAAGGGTGTTAAAATATAATAGAGTTAAAGTCACTTATTGCCAAGACCTTGATAATGGAATTCAGACAGAGGAACCACCAACCCCACTTGCCAGAATTTAAATTAAGTTAAGTTCAAATCAATCTTCAGCATATTCAATGAGGGAAAACACTTTTTATAGCGCCCGACCTGGCATCCGGCGAACAGTTCTCAGCCATGGGAATTCATAGACCTCTGCAATGCCACGTTAGTCCACACTCACAGCAATTACTTCTTGCTGGGAAAATGGGCTTTTATTTGAAGTTGGCACATGGCCAAACTGAGCAGATCCTTTTGGAGGCACTGGAGCCCTCAAAGTGTCACCAGCCTCAGTCAACATAATCTCGGCTCACACAACTCAAGTAAGTTCAGTCACTTAAAGAACCGAGATGACAGAAAGAACCCTAGAACCAGAGGACTACAAAACCCATCGAAACAATTTGCTATAGGGAAAATCAGGCGACCTAGTCGAAGGCTGTTAGTTCTATTAGCAAACCAAATGGGGGACTTAATTGAGTGAAATGACAGCTGGCTAAGATTTCTTATTCTTGTGTACACAAAACAGGTTTGAACCAGCCTAGGACAGAGTCAGGCATTTATCTTGTGGATTGGCCAATTCAGTCTGAGGTAAGGAGGCACTCCCAAGCATACCAGACTCCTGGGAAGTACGTTAAGTGGTAATGATGATGGCTAGGGATGCCAGAGATGTCAAAAGTACTTAAAAGTGAGCAAAACCCAAGCCCACCACCCTTTGGGTGGCATGCCACTGACTCAGGAAAAAGTGGTTCCTCTACCATGTGTCAGAGGACCACGACAAGAAGACAGGAGGAATGTTGGAGATACAGTTCTTATCTTTATAAAGATAATGAGAATGGAGTTATCAGTGAGATCAGCTGCATTTACCGTCTCTTATTTATTCCCTTTGCTTAATATCCTTTGAGGAGAGGCAGAAGCCATTAACACAGGCTCTCAGCCAGCTCCCCTGGGTTTGAACCCCTGCCTTTCATACTTACTAAATGAATGATGCTTGGGAAGTCGTTTATCCCCATGCCTTGGTTTCTCCATCATATATATTTCTATTTATCTCATGTTTACATACTATGTATTATTTACATTTCATGTATGAAATTCAGTAGCATATACTTTAATGAGGAAATCAGTGTGTGTGTGTGTGTGTGTGTGTGTGTGTGTGTGCGCGCACGCGCGTGCGTACATGTGTGTCCTATTTAAAGCAAGCCTAGTATAACAAGCTACTACATTTCTCAGTGGGTGATTTAAACCAAATATATATTTAGCATAAAACAACAGTATAAAATATTTTTAAAGTGGAAACAATTTGTAACTATTCATAGTCCCACTATCTATACGAAATGCAAACATGGAATATGAAATTTAAGTTGGTAATAAAAAAAACTTTTTTCAGAATCTTTTCTTTTATTGAAAAAAGTTTTTCACCAATGTATTTTGCTCATAGTTTTTCCTTCCTCCCCCAATTCCCTCTAGATCTTCTGTACATCCCCATCCACTGAACTCTATGTCCTTCTTTTCTCCCTCTTTAGAAAACAAACTAGCAAGACAACAAGCAAAATATGATTTTTTAAAAAAGAAAAAACACACACACTTAAAAACACAAAACTGTAAACCATAAAATTAGAAATCACAATATACAAGCAAAAGACCAGGAAGACATATATATATGTTATATATAAGTATGTATACATCCTTCTGCTTCTCTTTCTCTTCCATTTCTCTACCACTTACTTGCTCATATTAGTGGTGCTGGGGGCCTCTGTCTGGGGTTGTTTCAGGAGTATTGTGCCATACCCGTGCTATATGGCACCAGACAAGGGTCATCTCAGGCTTGCTCTGCCCACCCAGGACATCTACAGAACAACACATGGACAGCTATCATAGTTTTACAGAGAATGACTCCCATAGGAGCACATTTGAATTTCTGGTCTCAGGTGGTGGAACTGTTTGGGAAGGCCTAGTGAGTGTCATCACGTTGGAAGAATTGTGAGCGGGCTTTGATATTTCAGAAGTCTGTGCTGTTCCCAGTTAGCTCTCTCTCTCTGCTTGCAACTTTTAGAGTCATCAGCTGCTCCTCACCATGACAGTCTGACACTGTAAGCACGCCCTGAATATATGTTTCCTCTGCAAGCTGCTCGGGTCATGATGTCTCATCACAGCAACAGAAAAGTAGCTAAGGCAGCTATTTCAACAGTCTCTCCCTCCTGACCACACATTCCTCCCCTGAAGTGAAGAGAGACTGTGCTCCCAGGCTGCAGACATGGTGCCACTCACTGCTGTGACTGCACTTTGAGGCTGCTGTTCCTTTTCTGCCCACACCCTAAGTAAGGAGTTTAGACCATCAGGCACACTGCTGATGGTGCAGAAATTTCAAATTTTGTCAAGTTCTCAAAGTTCTTACTGTTGAAAGAATGGCTATGTCCAGCTTTTGAATTCTGTCCATTTGAAATGTGAAAACTGAACATTCATTCTTTAGGGTCCAGAGCAGCCTTAGGTAAATAACAGCAAACACTCACTCTTCATGTCTGGGGCTGTGGGCAGCTCCCTACATGGTACAACTGGGTCTTCTCTGGAACTGGCTTTCAGCCTGGGACCACTTAGTACAGTCAGGAAGGCTACATGACCCCATACAGGGGAATTAGTTAATGCATTGATGATAAGCTTTTGGCCAAATACTTCTCTGTGGCAGTTTGATGAAACAGGGGTAAGTCAGAGGCTCAACAAGGTCTCTGGGATGAGGAGGCATCAACAGAATTCTCCGAGGTGGGCAGGAAGCCTGGAAACAATTGGCTGAATATGTGCTGTGTGTGTGTGTGTCAGACGCAGTATACACAGTAAGTGTTGCAAGTCAGTTTCCACAAGAAGTGTACTCTTAAATATGGAAGGTTCCCGGGGAAAATTACCTTAGACAATACCTGGACAGAACATAGGAAGCAATATTGGCAAGATATAGCAGTGGAGTAGTGATGGAGTTGAGATAAAGCCTCAGCCTCCTTCAGAAATCTATGGCTGGGAAAGTCCTTACAAGTACACAGGGTAGCCTTCATGTCCTGTGACACACTTAAGTCACTGGATGTCAGCAGCCACGCACAAGGGGACAAAATTTAAGGTGACAGACTCCCTTTAGCTAAAGACAGCCTCTGGAACTATGAACTCAGCTGTGAACTATCAATACACAACGTTACAGGTAGCAGGCGGGGGTGTGTGTGGTCTCTCTCAGGTACAGTAGAAATCTTGTACAACACATCACTAAATTCCCTTGGCGAGCCTGTGACACACCAAGTCACAGAAACAAGAAAGCTGACATGCAGAGAAGAAACCTGCCCTGTCTGGTCTCACATAGCCAATATCTGAGCCCAGGTTAAAAAATTACATGCTTGCTACTATACTTATCCCGCCTCAGAAAGGAAAAAGAAAAAGGCAGGAGAGAGGGGGTTGGGAGTAGGGGGTGGGAACCAGCCTCAGCTTTCTTCACAGTACTGTCAAAAATGGATTAGTGAGATACAGTGGCAGTGGCCAAAAGCGGCCTGTGCAGTTGCCGCAGCTGACTTTGACTCTGCTCACCAGCCTTGGGTAAGTGCTTAATTTCTCAGTTCCTCAGTTTCCTCATTTGCAAAATAATGATAACAGCACTTGCTCCCGTGGATTATTACGAAGTGTAGAGGAAAGATATGGCTGGGAATGCGGCTCGGGGTAGAGCAGTTACTTAGTATTCAAAAGCCCCTGCTCCGGTTCAGCACAGGTGCAGCACCAAGTTTTAAAAAGGAAGAGGAAGGCTAGGGATATGACCCCGTTGGAAAAGTGCTTGCCCTGAAGCATGAGGACCTACATTGAGTTCCAGAACCCAATAACCTAATTCTGCTGCCACTTCTCCTGGCTAGCACACTCATGGAGCTTAGCCATCAATGCATGCTTCAGTGTGCGATCTACATTACCCCAGGAGCTTCTCAGGACTCACAAAGAGTTCTGCCCAGGTGTAGCTAAGAATAAAATTATTAACCAACCATACAGGGTTAAATGGTGCTACTTAACCCCCACCAAACCTATGTTTACCTGCAACCTGTGAAAGTGACCTTACTTGGACAGAGTCCTGCAGATAGAACTAAATTATTGATCTCAAGATGAGATCATCCTGGGTAATCCAGATGAGACTTAAACCAAAATAGCAAATGTCCTTATAAGAGAAGGCAGAAGGGGATCTGAACCTCAGAGGAGGTCACGTGTTTTCTGTAGGAAACTGCAGTGTTAAAGCACTGACTCATAATTGCTCAGTGCTGAGAATGACTGTTGAGTGGTCATTCCTAGATGGGATGTCTATGTTAATCCCCGCGAGGATCAGAGAACATCACAGAAGAGAGGGCAGAGAAGACACAGAGACACAGGACGGGAAGGGGTGCTATGAATACTACCTTCTGGACATGATGGGCTTGATGCAGTCATGAACTGACTGCAGCTCCGGCTACCTGCAGAAATCCAAGACAACAGCTCACCCAACACTCCCATGTCAACACTAATTAAACTCAGGGGCTTAGGGGGAACACAGAGTTTTAAAGTGGTATGCTAAAGATTGTCTGGGGGGGAGCAGGAAGGAGGAGTTGTGGAGAGATAGGATCAAGAGGCATAGTATACACATATGAAATTGTCAACTGATAAGAGATATTGTTAATAGAAAGCTTATGTAAAAAATAAACGCAGTGATTAGAACAATACAGCCACAACCAAGGAAATGCTTAGAGCTACCAGAAGGTGAAGAGGAAAGGGAAAGTTCTCTCTTAAGGCCTTCAGAATGAACATAAACCTACAGAGACCTTCATTTTATGCTTCCAATACTGTGAATGAATAAAATCCATTTGGTTTTGTGATAAAGTCTTACTATAGCCCATGCCAGCCTTGAACTTCCCACCTTCTAGCTTAGGCTCCCAAACGCTAAGATTAAAAGCATGCAATCCATAAGAAGCTCAAACATCTGCTGTTTTAATCACCAGGTTTGTACTCGTTTGTTATGACAGCCCCACAAAATTAAGGCACTAAATGTGTCATCTTGCTTCATAGCTTCCCATATAACCCACAAATGTAATTGCATTATTCATCAAGATGTTTATAATTTGAATATATCCAAAAAAAATTAGAAGGTGTTCTGTCTGTGTGCGTTAACAAACAGCTCCTGAATGCAATCCTCTTGACTAGCTATAAGCAGGCTGTACCTGGGAGTGGCTATCTCTCTGAATGATGTGGAAATAATGAATGCTTTTCCCATCAAAACATGAACCCTAGGGGACAGAGAGATGGTTCGCTAGCTAGAAGACTGGGGCTGTTCTTTCTGGAGACCCCAGTTCAATCTCCAACATACATGGCAGCTCACAACCATCCTTAACTCCATACTTAACTAGAAGATCAGACGCCCTCATCTGGCCTCTTCAGGCATGCTAAATTGTGCACAGACATGCAGGCAAAACATGCATTGTCTTAGGTAGGGTCACTATTGCTGTGACACAATACCAAGACAAAAGCAGCTTAGGGAGGAAAGGGTTTAGTTGGCTTACATTTGCACATTCCAGTTCATCATCAAAGGAAGTCAGGACAGGAACTCAAACAGAACAGGAACCTGGAAGCAGGAGCTAATACAGAGGCCATGGGGAAGAGCTGCTCAATGGCTTGTTCAGCCTGCTTTCTTATATAGCACGCAGACCACCAGCTTAGGAATGACACCACCCACAATGGGCTGGGCCGTCCATCTCCCATTCATTGCTATACAAGAAAATGCTCTACAGGCTAGTCTACAGTTTGACCCTTGGATGCATTTTCTTAATTGAGGTTTCCCTTCTCCCAAATGTCTCAAGCCTATGTCAAATTGACATAAAACTATCCAGCACACCCATATATGTAGAAACTGAACAAAAACCTCAGTCTAGAGATCAAAAACTGGCTCGTGTATAGCAGTCAAACAGAACTAGTCTTCTGCACAGTGGGTTCACGGGAAATACCCAGGAGTATTGGGAACTCAGCCAACAGGATTCTTTCCTTTGTTGGAGCTCCCAACCTGCAGCGTCCGCTAATTCTTACAGGAGTTGGGCTGAAAGTTACACAATTTTCTAACTTTTTTTTTGAGAGAGACTAAAAGTTTACAATTTTATATGTAATTGCCTCTTTATTTTAATATTTATTTTAATGTGAGCATCCATTTCAAATTTTCAGGTCAAATAAAGCACAAACACACTGGCCTAGGTTTCTCTTTGTAACTTAGAACTTTACTAATAAAGGCCATTTCATTCCATTTTGGGAGGTTTAAGAAAAATAACCAAGGCATTAGAACACAATGCCTAGGAGAAAAATGAAAAATTCTGATCACTCCTTGCTGATGAGCCTTGAACATAAGCTACTGTTATGTTTGTTTGTCAAATTATCTTACCACATGGAATAGTTTTTTAAAACTATTCTACCAAGTAGGTAATGTGCCAGGCTCAGTAAATGGCAGTAAAAGCCCTCATAGACTTGACACCAAGTCTTTTCTCCTCTGGTTAGTCCTACAGTATGTACAGATGGCATGAAAGTAGAAGAGAACTGTCTGAGGAACAAAGGGGACTGATGGGGAGGGAAGAGAAGAGGAGCAAGGCAGGGAGGCATGAAGGAATACGCTTAAAGCGCATTATATACTTGCATTGAAATGGCCTTATGTAACCCTGCGTAAGTTTTAAACATTGTGAAAGAGCCTTTCTTCCTCAGGTCACCACAGTAGTTTATACTCATGGCCAAGCTTTTGGGGTCTGTTCAAATGTGAAGGACCTTTAGGAGGGGGCTTTCATTCCTTTCAGGGCTACCTATAGTCATAGAAGCTCTCACAGTGTTAAGGTAACCATTAGGTGTTCAATCTGGTCTCCCCTCGTTATTGCTCTCATTTCTGTCAAATGTCTAGTGGTGACAGGTCATAACAGCACAGACCTTGTTACTAAGGTCATTTTAGGTTTAAGCAGAATTTGATCTCCTTGATGGTAAGTCCTGTGGAAAACTACCGAACTCTATTCTAGGACCAAGTCAAGATGCCCCAGAAAACTTATCTTAGCTTCTGTTAAACTGCCTGCTTGCAAAACCTCCACACACAGCTGCTGAGTAAGACCCCTCCTTCATGCAAGTCTGGGAAGGCAACTGCTTCAGGTCTCCACCAAGCCACCCACCTGGGGCCACAAAAGAGCTGATCAGATCTAGGTATTTTGTTCCAAATTTGGAAAGCCTGATTGAAGACACCACTTTCAGATGTGTCGCCTATGCTCAGGTAAACCCCAAAGTGGAAAAGAAGACCCCACAGTGAATCCTGGCTTTAAATGTGCCTGGGGAGCACTAGGAAACCGACTTTAATGAAATCAGGCCTCCTGTGTTTGGCTATAAATATTTGCTGGTGTCTATGAACGACGTCTCAGTATGGGTAGGAGCCCATTCTACTGGAACAGTAGAGGAATCAAGGAATATCTTCAGGAAATAAGTCTTGGGTTTGGCCTGCCCCCAGCTTTGGGGTCCAGTGATGGCCCAGGCTTGAAGGCAAAGTGTCTCAAAATCTACAAAGCTATTAAATATTAATTACATCATGCATGTAGGCCACATAGCTCAAGTCAAATAGAAAGGATAAATATAATTAACAACATTCTAACCAAATTGATCTTAGAAACTATGGAAAATTGGGCTAACCTCCTCCTTTTTGTACAGCTCATGGCCTGATGTCCTCCTTACCTATGGGGTTTATTAATTTTGAAGTTATGTTTGGGAGACCACCTCCAATCTCCCCCAAATCTGAGATATCCTCAGGCAGAAATTTCTGCTCACTCCCTTCTCAAGACCTTGCAGGGAATCCTGCCATCACCCACCTCTGAACCTGCCAACTGGCCCAGCCAGGAGTCTTGGTTTGGGTAAAGAGGATCTCTACCCAGACCCTGGGACATGTCTGTAAAGACCCTGGCCAGTTACCCTCACCACCCCAACTTTCTGTGAAAGTGGCTGGTGTCACCCCCTGGATTCATCACTTCTAATTAAAGAAGATAGCTATGGACCATCACTCAGACTTCAGATCCTCAAAAATAAGAATGATCTGAGATCATTAATCTAGAATACTATGTTCACCCATTCCTTTCTCTGTGAATGGGGATGGGAGTTAAGGTCATTTTAGGTTTAACTAGAATTTCATCTCCTTGATGGCCAGCTCCATGGAAAATTATCCAACTCTAGTCTAGGACCCCAACTTCTAAATGCCCCAGATAACTTATCTTAGTCTCTGTTAAACTGACTGCTTGTACAAAATCAACCCCTCCATGGAGCTGCTTAGCTTAGCTTAGCTTATGTTAAACTGCTTGTTTGTGCAAAGCTCTCCCTGCAGCTGCTGAGTCCCACTTAGGTCCCAGATATCTGAATGCGGTCCTAGCCAGCTGGAATAGAGACTTTCAATTGTCTATAGACTGAGTGGTCATCTCTGGTGGGCTTGTCATAACCTGGTCTCTCCAGAGGAACAACATGGTTAAGAGCTGGTGGTCCATCAGCTTCCTTAAGCCTGCTGTTGTTTGGGTAATTTAGAACTTCGAGGAACCTAGAGTAAGGGAAAGGCATTTAATTTCTCTAAGGACAGAAGCAGGACCACCTGCCACACAGGCTTCTCTGGGTGCTCTAAAATATGTCAAAGACCAAGAAGGTTCTAGAAACTCATCTCATTGTCCTCGAGTTTTCTTACCCTAAGAAACAACAGAAATTAGTCCGTCAAGGACTCTAGCTGTGACAGTATAATTCTCAGAAAACAATGCCCTTAAAACCTCACTGACCTCCAGCTGCTGCAAGAAATACCAGTAAGCCGGGAATGCACAAGTCTAAGGGCACAGGCAAGACAGATAGGCTTACTGTTGGGAAGAGCAAAAGTCACTGGGACTGGGCTGGGACTGGGCTGGGAGGTCAGGAGGTGTCCTTTCCTCTTCACAGGGCTGGACAAAGTGCATTCCTTAGTCAGCTCTAGAGTGTGAGAAGGTTTCCATCTCAGCTTCTTCACAAGTGACCAGCCTGTCTACTGCAGGGAACTACACAGATCCAAAGAGAAAAATGTGTTTGCTTTGGAAAGTAAGCAACATGCTCATAAATTTTCACTTTAAAATTGAGAAATGTCCTTGAGCAAACTGCCAACTCCCTGCAGAAAAGATAAAGGCACTTTTATTCTGTGGAGAACAAAAGGCTGTCCTAACCTTGTACCATTATCTAAGAATTTGTGACACATTTTGTAAATCCTTCTAGCCAGAGTTACTCTGATTAGATAGGTGATCGTGATTTCGAATTACGATATCTACTCAGGAAGGGTTTTGAAACATGCTCTTGTATATGCTAACTAGAAATCCAAAGAAGCTGTTTCTCTTAAGACTCATGTAGGCTGTGGAGCAGTTGTGCAGAGGGCATCTTGATTACAGAGCAAATCCAGGTCTCCCTGTGGTTCTGGCACCTGCAGTAATGAGGGGGCAGAGCTGCTTATTGTATCATCTGTGTTCAAGCTCCGGAGACTACACTGCTCTTCAGATCTCAGAAGAGTTACAACGACCCCTTTCACTGATTTAGTTCAGATTTCCATAATTTTAATATAATTTTATTAATTCTTTGAGATTTTCATACAATATATTTTGCCCCTATTCACCCCACTACTACTCTTAACTCCTACTACATCAACTCCAGACTCCCGGTTTTGTGTTTACCACCTTTTAAAAAATAATCCCAAGTCCAGTTTGTGCTGCATGTGTCCCCATCTGCTGGAGTGTGGTCAGGCTCCCAGGGGCTGCATCCTTAAAGAAAACTGACCCTCTGGCCCTCAGCAGCCATCAACCGTTAATAGTTCCTCAGCTAGGAGAGGCTTGCTTTTTAAAATTTAGTGGTGAGGATACATTAATAACCAACCATTCCAGATTTAAAAAAAAAAAAACTTGAAAGAAACAATGAAATCATTAGTAAGCAATATTTTTTGAGATGTTTTCTACTTTTAAAACACGACAATGAAACCAAGTGCAGGATTTAAGGAAACTGAAGAAATCTATTACATTCTGTAATTTTACAGGTGAGGAAAGTGGCCAACAGACTTTCATTATCTCAAAGTGGTACTGACAGGGTCTTCATATCAAAAGATGGTCACTACAGACTGGTCCTCTTACTTTGGCTAGCTTTGTTAACTGCTACAAAATCTGCAAAATATCACTAATGACTTAATAGATGTTGAATCTATAAAAGATGAACTTGAGTCTTCTCTATTTTTTAGTATTTTTATATATTAACTATGCATGATAATGCATTTCATTCTGACATTTTCATACATGTATTAATATATTTTATCATAATCACACACTTCAATCTCATTATGTTCCTGATATTGGCCTTGAACTCCTGGTATTGCTATCTCCATTTCCTCAGTCTTGAGATTTAAGTGTGCATCAAGCCTTGTGCTTTCTTATTATGTACATCAAAACACAAAGACTCTAATTAGAGTGGCCAAAATATAATAGTTCATAAATGGATAAATCTGACCTGAGATCCAATCTGTGGTGTTCCTTATCAGAATCACCATGAGTAATGACAGCCACGGCTCTAAGGTAACAGCACCTTTGACTTTAGTCATATGCATACACAGATAAACAGGCATAATCCAACATACTGCATAGATAGAAATTCTAAAATAAAAGGGTCCCATCAAATGCAAACGCATCTAAATGTGAATACTATAGTGGTTGGTTGTTATTATTTATTACTACATAGAACAGAATTGGAAAACTTACACTATCCTTTCTGAGATTTGCAAATGTACATGTTTCCTTTTGTGTGTATGTGTTCAAGTACATGTGTGTACCATGTCACAAGGTCAGATGATGACTTTCATAAGCTCTCTCTTTCTACCATGTGGGTCCTGAGGATAGAATGCAGGTAGTCAGTCATGGTGGCCAACACCTTACCTGCTGAGCCATCTCCCCAGTCCCATGTTTCCATTTCTTCCTGATGTTCCCACAGAACTGTGTCCTATTATAATATTTTATTTTTCATTTTTGCAGTGATTAGTAATTAAACTTAAGGCCTTATGTACGCTAGGCAAAACCTCTACCACTGAGCTACATCATCAGTTCCTATTATGTATTTCTATCTGTCAATCTATCTATCCATACATCCATCCATCACCTATCTATTAATTGAGCAATCGATGGATCCATCTTTCTGTCTTCCTCTGTGTCTCTCTGTCTCTTTGCGTTTCTGTCTCTGACTCTTTCTTTGTCTCTGTTTCTCTCTCTGTTTCTGTGTGTGTGTGTGGGGGGGTGTGCATATGTGCACATGCATTTGTGTGTATGGAAGCCTGTAATGGAAGTTTTGGGTTTTTTGTATTATGTAAATGTATTTTTTTAATCTTAAGTGTGGGATTTTAGTTTGAGCTTTAGTTTGTCCACAGCTGTTAATTGTCACATGCGGGGTATGATCCTTGCCAGCTGGTAATGGCCTTCTATATGCAGCGTGAAAAGGGGCACTGTGGTCTAGGGCTCAGAGGATATAAGTTGAGAGCCCAGAAAGAGAAAGTGTGGCATGCAGTGTTGGCATGAGGCCTGTCGCAGAGACTGACAGGGTGGCAGATTGAAGCGGACCAGAGGAGAGAAAACTTCCAGGGCCTAGTGGCTTGAAGAAGACTGCTGGCTGCAACTGCTGTTGATGGAGCTTGGTACAGAGCCTTAAAAGAATCCCTGGGCCTAAATCCCTCCCCACTAACCTGCTCTGTCCTACATAGGCTTGGGAGGTTGGAAGGGAGGTTCAGGCCTAAATACCCCAAATAAAGTAAAGTTTTAAAAACGAGCACTACACACGCTAGACATCTCCCTCCATGACCTTTTAGCATATTTTATAAGCCATGGTCTATTATTGAACCTGGAACTTCCTCATATGCCCAGGCTGGCTGCCAGTGAGTTAGAAGAATCGCCCCATCTCTGCTCCCTGCTCCCAGCCCCAGTGTGCCCGGCTTTACATGGGTAATGGGGGTCCAGACTCAGGCCTGCAGGTCCTCCTGCTCCTGAGATGGGTACTCTACTGACAGATTCATTCTCCCAGCCATATCGTCTTTTATTATCTGGGGATAGTGGCATGAGCCTATAATTCCAATTCTTGGGAGACAGAAGCTGGAAGGTCAAGAGTTCAAGGTTAACCTTGGCCTATAGTATATTCAAGGTCATTAAACTACTAGCGTTACCTTTATATCTCTTTCATCATATTAAAGGCATCATATTTTATCCTTTAGGATTATATATGATTTTAAAAACTGTATCAGTCTTAATTTTATTACACATATGCCAATTTCTTTTGAGTAAAATGTTTCTAATCAGCACATCCTATAAATACATTTTAGACAAAATTTGGAACTGAACACACAGCTTATTCAAGTTATGAGAAGTATCTGTCCAGTAACCTAAACAGCTTTCAGTCAGGCCCTCAGCCTTTTTAAACTTCAACTTTTAATCCATGTTTAAAATTCATGTTTAAAACTCTTGTGTGCAGCTCTGCATGCATGATGATCGCACATTTGTTTGAGGTGTGTGTGTGTGGGCACTCAGATGACATTACCTCAAGGAAGTCGGAGGACAACCTGGAGTGGTGGCCCTTGCCTTTGATCTTTCTGAAAGAAGGTCTCTTGTTCATTGCTGCAAATGCCAGGCTATCTGGCCTGTATGTTCCAGGGAGTCTACCTTCTCCCCTCTCATCCCACTATAGAGATGTTAGGGTTACAGGCACTCGCTACTGTGTCCACCTTTTCATGGATTCCGGATCCAAACTCAGTCCCTCATTTATATGGCAAATGCCTCACCAAGTGGGCTGCTCTCCAGCCCCTTTAATTCATTTAAAAATTCAAAAGCATAAATAAAAATCACTGTGAAATACTTTCAGGAAAGTACTACATAAAATTACTCAAAATAATTAAATTGATATAACTGATTATAACTCAACCAACACATCCATTTTATAGCATGTTTTTCAAACACAATAAGCAAGGTTGCCAATAAAATTGCTGGGTTTCTGTTACTTAGCTTACGGAAAGGTAACAAGGTGTTGTTCAATTTTTTGGTTGTACAGAAGAACTGCCATAAAAGGTGCAGTATTCTTTTGGTAAATCTATTTGTTTCAAACCCAAGTGTTAATTTTCTAGGGAGAAAATGCATATATCAAAAATAAAAACTGAGGGGGAAGCAGCCTTACCAGGCCACAGAGGAAGACAATGAAGCCAGTCCTGATGAGACCTGATAAGCTAGGGTCAGATGGAAGGGGAGGAAGAGTCCACTGTCAGTGGACTTCCCTGTCAGTGGACTTAGAGAGGGGCATGGGAGGAGATGACGGAGGGAGGGTGGGATTAGGAGGGAATGAGGAGGGGGGACACGTGGAAAAAGAGACTAAGGAAGCGTAGCCTTTGACTAGATGCTTGCCTTGTGTGCACGAAGCCCTGGGTCGGATCTCAGGTGCTGCATGGATAGACTTGACGATGCATACCTACAGTCCCAGCACCTAGAAGGTGGAAGCAGGAAGCCAAGAAATCATCATTGTTGCATAGCAAATTTGAGGCCAGCCCAGGATACTTGAGACCCTGTTTCAAAAAAAAAAAAAAAAAAAGAAAGAAAGAAAGAAGGAAAATGGATTATGACACATAGAGATAGATAGATAGATAGATAGATAGATAGATAGATAGATAGATAGATAGATAGATAGATAGAGACAGGTGTATAGATGAAGATACACAGCACACATCTTTAGAGAACGACAAGTTAAAACAACAGGAACACACCAAACATCTCCTAGAACAGCTATAATACAAGATAATGTCAATCCAAATGCTGGAGGACCAACAGTGGAGAGGCCACAGAAGCCTCGACTGTCAGTGTTAGTGGCATGAGCCTGTAATCCCAGCACTTGGGAAGCTGAGGCAGGAGACAAGCTGGAGGCCCTGTTTCCATAAGGTAAGACTTATCAGAGCCAGCGGGAATGCCAAACCAGCCTGGAATTCAATCTGGCAGTTACTCAGAAAACCTGACATAGTCTGTTCCTGAAGCTTAGTTCCTCATATTGACATGAACAGCTGAGAAACGTATGCTGTGTGTCTACACAAAATCCTGATTATGAGTGTCTACAGCAGCTTCATTCAGATCAAACTCCATGTCACTTGCAAGAATGAGCTGTTATGTTCCCAGTACCTAAAACAACAATGTCTGGCAATGCTATGTGCTCAGTGAATGTTTATTGATTAAGCAAATGAATAAACAAGTCTTTTCAAGTAATTCTGAGTCAGCAAAATGGCTGACTTTAATTTCAGCACTTGGGAGTTAAGGCAGGCAGATCTCTGTGAATTCGAGGCCAGTCTAGTCTATAAGGTGCATTCCCAGGCCAGCTAGGGCTCCATAGTCAGACATTGACAAAAGTAAAAACTTGAAACAAAACCAAAACCTTCATGATATTTGGAGCTCTTAAGAGTTACCTAAAATGCAATCTATAATACCATCAAGTTTTTTGTATGGTTTGGCATGGCTTTAGAAAAGACAGTAAATGAATCCCAAACAATTGAGATGCCCAGCTAACAATTGAATGTGTGTTATACAACTCACCTGTAACTCCACTGTAGATGGCCACAGCTGTGCAGAGCAGCCTTAGAGACTTTAACAAATGTTTTATCACCCCAAAGCTTATTCTACCCAAGGCTGTGAAACCACTAGCTGACCCAAGACCACAGCTGCTGCCTCAAGATGTGCTCTGAATTCAGGTCATGGCTCATGCTAAAAGGTGAGCAAAGGTGACTGCAAGCAAGAATTTACGTGTGGCCAGTAATGCGGAAGCCAAGTTTTCCCTCTCTTTTGAATTAGAAAGTCAGTGTCTGGGAGAGTGAATGTTTAATATGTATGAGATCCTAGATTACCCAGCGTGTGCTCCAGCTCTCAGGCACACACGCACGCATGCAGGCACACACACACACACACACACACACACACACACACACAGTGACGCCATTCTCAACAGCTGCAAGAGGTTTCTTTTTTTTGCATTTTATGTTTGAATTTGTATCTGTCAGAAATTCAAAGCATTTACCTGTATCTCCCTCAAATTGAAACCATTCAGATGGTACTCCTTAGCAAAAAGGGTTAAACAAGCTGTTACACAGAAAGAAAGATTGAATCATCACTCAGTCACCAAGAACAAATTACTTACACAGAAAACAATACAGGTGGACCTCGAAGGAATTGTGTCAAAGGGGAAAATCAAAGTCCTTGTCAAATATTTATATATTGTATAATTCCATTTGTAAAAGTCTCAAAAATGACAAAATTACAGAGTCAAAGATCAGTGAGTTCTAGAGGCGGCGAGTGAAGGGAGAGAGGGCATGGCTCTGAAAGAGAAACACAAACAGCCTTTATTCTAGAGTAGTTCTGCATCTAACTAACAGCTCCAGGAATCCATATGTGCTCAGACCGCACTTTACCCACACACGTGAAGGCCTGATAAAGTCTGAACATGCTCTGTGAATGGTACCAACATCAGTGTCCTAGCTTTGATACTATTCTAAATACAACAAAGTAAGAATTTGCAGTTAGGGGAAATCACCTGATGACTCCAAACATTCTCTCCACTACTTTTGCAACTTCTGATAAACACATAATAACTCTGCAATAAAATTCTTTAAAAACAAACAGTGTAAGTAATTTTTAGTAAAACAATAGATTCAGTATGCATGTGTGTCTTCATTTTCTTCTGAAGACCCTCTTAAAGGATCAAAGGAATAAAAAAGTTGTGGATTAAAAAAAAATAGTACATACCAGTATGTGACCACAGAAATCAAGAAACTGGAGGCTGGGATGTAGCTCAACAATAGGACATTTGCCCTACATGTAAGGGTTTATGTTAGATCTTTACACTGAGAAAGAAAGAAGGGGTGGGGAGGAGGAACGAAGGAAAGAAGGACAGGAGGGAAGGAGGGAAGAAGGGAGAGAAGGAAGGAGGGAAGATGAACTGCATAACAAATGAACAAAAGATACTATTTATAACTCTGCCTTCAGAGCCGTCCACAGTCCACAGAAGTTACTCCATCCTGGACAAGGGCGCTAAAACATCATATCAGCTTGGACAAATGACAACAGGCCACACATCTGCTGAAGAAAAGGCAGCAGAGGCCGCCACTGCTCTGTCTTTCAGGGACATGCTTGGCAATCTGACTAGATGCCAGGCATTTGGTGAAGAGGAGAACCATGGGAAGCTTTTAAGAGGGCAAAAGGAAGAGTTAGAGTAACAGTTGACTATAGATGTGGGAGAGCATTTGAAGTCTGAGCTGTTAAGCAAAACCAAGTAGGACCCTGGCCCTCAGTGCCTCCAGAGTTTGAGGTTTGCCTCGTGGACTGACAATTTTATTAACGACTTCTAGGGTACTGGTGAGGCTGCACACCTCTGAGCTAAGCCAGTGGTCCTCACACTTCATAGAGCAGCAGGGTCTTCTCGTCAAAGAAAACCAGCAGTGAAAATATAAATAATCCAAATTGAGTAAAATGTCATGGATAGTCCTACAAGCAACCTGCAACAGACCTGACTCAGGTGTCCTCTTGATCACACATCCACGTTTTTAAAGGAAAGGAGGGCGCAAGGGGAAATCTGCAAATTATCTCTATTGAGAAATTAGGCTTGAACCCCAATTTGTGTGTGTGTGTGTGTGTGTGTCTGTGTGTCTGTGTGTGTGTGTGTCTGTGTGTCTGTGCGTATTAAGAAAAATGTTGCCTGTCTCAGTTGGGTGAAATCTGGAAACGGAAACTGAGTTAGCGCACCAGTAACAGTTTTCTGTTGGGTCCTGCTCAGCAGTCCCCCCTGGCCCCGGTAATTTACTTGGTTAACCTTTTCCTCAGGCCAGACAGTTAAACTTGAGCCAGGTGGACTTAAACACATTAACTAATTCAGAGTTTACTTTCCAGAGCCAAAATACAAGAGTGTGCCAGCATCTTCCCCTCAGCCATCCAAAGTTCCCAAGAATGGAATTCAGCCCTCATCCCCTCCCAGCTAGAAATGCAGACAGGCCTTCCCAATAGAACTTGAAACAGCAATGCTGAAGCCCTCCAATAAATTACATCAAAACAAGCCAAAGCAAAGGCAACTGTCTTTACCAGTTTCATAGAGAAATTGCCTGGGAACCAGTCCTTTTCAGACCTAATTATAAATCCAGGTTTGAATTATAGAACAAGATGCTATGAAAGTCAGTGTTCAACTACCAAAACAAACATGCAAAGATAAAATGCAGTGGGCTCTTATGAGGGAGCTGTTGCCAGCAACAGAAGAAATGGTTAGCCTTCAGCCAAGTCTGGGGTGCCCTGGAAAGCATATCTCTCCAAGGAAACAGTTCCCAGAATCCCAATCTCCTCTTCTTGGCAAGATAGTCCTGTAATAAATAAACTACATTTCCCAGAATTCTCTTTGCCCGATCTTTTTTTTTTTTTGGTAAGGAAAAATGTTTAAATGTGACAACCTTCTGATATGCACAGTTGACTCGGTTGACTCAGCTCATTTCAAATCTCATCTTATCTCTGGTGCCCTTGGGCTTGTTTTCAAAGATAAAAATTCAGTTAGCAGACTGTTCCGGAATCAGCGTAACATTACAAGAAGTTCAATGTTATGTTTTACCCTTTATTTAAATGAGTGATCTTTAAACATTAGTATGTGTCAGAAGCACTTGAGCTGCCCATTGAAACATAGTCTTCTGGACCCCACCTCCATGTTTTGGGATTCAGCCAGTATGGAGACAGTCCAAGAAAGTTTAATTTAAGTGCCTTTAATCCCAACACTCTGGGAGGCAGAGGCAGGTGATTGCTGTTGAGCTGGAGGCCAACCTGGTCTACAACTTGAATCCCAAACAGCCAAGGCTACACAGAGAAATTCTGTCTCAGAAAACAAGAACTGTTCATTGCTTTTGAGTCCCCGATGATGCACTGGACCCTAGCGCACACTTAAGAACTGCTAAGAGGTTGGCAGTGTAGCTCAGTGGCAGAGCTCACTCGTAGCATGCGTATGATTTGGGCTCAACCCTAGAGTCACTACTCTCTTAAAGAAAAGCAAACACTGGAGCTAGAGAGCTGGCATGGTGATTCAGAGCACTTGCTCTTGTAGAAGACTGATGCTTAGTTCCCATCACCCACATCTGCAGCTTAAAACCTCCTGTAACTCCAGTTCCAGAGGATCCTTTCTGGCCTCCTCAGGCATTGTACACACACACACACACCAGATGTGATTCCTCTTCTCAAATCCGGGAGTTCTTCCCTCCCAGGACTTTCATAGCCTAAGGCAGAAAGGCAGGCAGGGCTGGACAGTCTAATAGTCACAACAGCCCTTAGATACAGTGTCCAGTGACAAATTAATATCATGAGTCTAATTTTCTGTCTACCTTGCCCATGTGACAACAAGTACTAGACTACTAGGAAGCACCAACCCCAATCTGCCAATCTGTGATCATGAGGATGTCAGGCTTCAATAATGAATTTCCCCCACTAGCCCCTGGGGGTCATGGAAATGGCACTTTCCCCTGGATTTTCTAAGTTACAGCCTACCTCCTTCACTCCTCATAGCGTGTAACTCAGGAACTGGAGTCCCCTGAGAAATAAGAGAAAGAAAAAGAAAACAATAACAACTCTAAAACAAGTTTGGTTTTGTTTAACCCCAGGGACTCTTTAGGCCACAGTGCATAGCTATCCATTAGCTGAAAACATATGCTCACAGATAAGCCACTATTTTGGTAGTGATACGTCTTCTAAATACCACTTAGCCTGACACTCTGTCTGTCCTTGAATTGAAGAACGAGTCCATTTTGTTGTCCTGGCCTTGGGTATGGTTATCAATGATTATAACTGGTGACTCATTTGAAAGAGAGCTATGCAACGCCTTTTATTCAAACAAAGGGGTTTGCTTGAAAGCATGGAAGTTTAGATTTATACACTGTATATAGGTGAGAATCTGACTTTCTGGTGATTTTTTGTTTTGTTTTATAGATACTCTTGGCAATAATAATAAAAACCCAGACTCCATCTAGATTCTGGGGCTGCAGGGAAAGGCATAATGTCTCAGGAACTCCAGCAGAAGACATGGAAAAGCCATCTCTAACTGTGGGGCCATGGCTAGTGCCCTCTCCCGAGTGCTTTACTGAATGTTTTCATTTTTAACTCTTTATTATTTGTAGTGCTGGGGATTGAACCTGGGACTGGTATATTCGGCAATGTGTCAGTAAAGCAGATGAGAAGGCAAATTAAGAACGTCTTCAGGTGATTCTGTCAGGCCAGAGCAGCCAGCAGGAAGGCTCTTCGATTCTCCTGCCTCAGCCTTCCTACTATAGCTAGGACTAGAGTTACCTCAACTTTACTTTTTACAAAGTTAAAGCACTTGCATGTGTATGCGTGTGTAAATGTATGTCTCTGTGTTAGACACACACAGGAGTAAACAAAGGCTAATTCAATTCAGTATGTCATGCTGTGAAGAGATTTATAGGTGTAAGCTCCTTGCACTATAAAGAGCTGGAAATGGAATCCAGAGGAAACAGGAGTTTCATAAAGGCAAATTTTCATATCATTAGTGGCTGGTGATTGGACTCAAGTCATCATCAAGGTGAAAACAGCTAATGACCTGAATAGTTCTAGGGAACCTCTGACCTGCGCATGACAAAAGGCCTCATAAACCAGTAAGTGCAAATGAATGCCAGCACGTGCTGAAAGGTAAGCACTGCGGTAGGTGGCTGTTTGCGTAAGGTGTTTTAGGTGTATAAAGCACACACCTCACACCCCAAAAATGCCCATGCTACAGACCTGGGTCACCCAAGTCTTTAAATCTCCCACTAGGGAGTATCTCCATTAGGATAAGAAGCAGGCCTCCTTCCCTCCTCATTCTTTCTCTGACCCCATTCAGTCAATTATCTATTCCTCCTACATAGCTCATCACTATCCCTTTATCTTCATTCTGACAGTATGTCAAGTTCAGGTCACCATGAACTGCTGCTAGGATGACTGAAGCTGACTCCTGATTTGTCTCAAGTCTTCTCTACATTTCAAAAGTGCCAAATTCAGTCTCTCTAAAGTACAAATCTGATCACAACAATCCCGAGTTTAAAGCCATTAGTTAAATATGCCACAGTGTGGTGTACCTGTAATCCCAGCCCTTGGGAAGCAGGGGAAGGAAAATTACTTTAACCCAGGAACCCTGAGACCATCCTGGGAAACGAGCTGGCGGCTATATTAGCTAATAACCCTCACAGTCTGGTTGCTGTTGACCACTCCAAGCCCATCTCTTGTTACTGCTTCTGAGGTGCCCCACACACATTTTTTCTTGGCCCTGAGCCAGACAACTTCCCATTACTGTACTGTATATTTGATGAGTTACCTTAAAAAGAGGAAAGTTAGGGGGCTGGAGAGATGGCTCAGTGGTTAAGAGCACTGGCTGTTCTTCCAGAGGACCTGGGTTCAATTCTCAGTACCCACATGGCAGCTCACAACTGTCTGTAACTTCAGTTCCAGGGAATCTAACACCCTCATACAGACATTCATTCAGGCAGAACACCAATGTACATAAAATAAAAATAAATGATAATTAAAAAAAAAAAGGAGGAAAGGTTTACTCATGGGTTTACCACTCAGTTCTGTAGGCTTCGGCATGACTAAGCAACCTCCACCAGGCCTCACTGTGATGGGAGTGTGAGATGGAACATGCCTTATCTTCTGATTTAAAATTCCAATTACAACCCACCTGTTAAAAGTCTGACTGCTTCCCAACATCACAAACTGAAAGCCACGACTGATGCGTGGGCATCTGGATTAATGTAACCCACTGCTCTTGCCTCCAAGCGGATCTTGCCTAGCTTCTGCTGCTGCAATAAACACTATGACCAAAAGCAACTCAAGGAGGAAAGGGTTTGTCACATCTTAACCATCAGGCAACAGTCCTTCACTGAGGGGACACAGGCAGGAACCTGGAAGCAGGAACTGAGATCACAAAGGAATCCTGTTCACTGGCTTCTACCAGCTCACCCTCAGCTCCCTTCTTACACAGCCCAGGTCTACTTGCCTCAGAGGACTGAGGCACCCCGTGCCAGTCATCAATCAAGAAAATACTCCGAAGAGTTGCCCAGAGGCAATTTGACAGAGGCAGTTCCTCAACTCAGTTTTCCTCTTCCAAGGTGGGTCACCTGACAACCAAGATTAATCATCCCACAAGGTCTTTGTCCCCTTCTTAGAACCTCCCCACTATCACATTTCTAACATCCCCAAAGACTACATGTTATTCTTACTTAGCAACTTATTATCTAAACTTCATCTACACATTCCACGAATTCCAGAAGTATCATTTATTCATTACTTTATTTCTAAGACAACACAATGTCTATTTCTAAGATAGAACACAATGTCTGTCTACAATAATTAGTCGCTCAATAAATATTTATTAAATAAATGAACAAATGAATTCTACAAAATAGCTTCTATTATCCTTCTAGAGATGGTAACTCATGCTTGAGTGTGATTTTTTTTTTTTTACCACAACACCCTGAGGATATATTTGAGAGGGTTAAAGGCACAAAGGCAGAATTATCTCGGAAGAACCAAGGGGTGACTTAAAGGAAGTGGTTAGTCAAAAGACAGAGGACTCGGAGAAAGGAAAAACAGATCTATGGGCAAAGATGAGGAGGGCTTCACTGCTGCAAAGAAAATAGCAAGTACAACTGCATTTCATCCCATAGGGAGCTGCAGGAAGAGCCGGATCCAAGGTCTGATTCCATCAGGGAGATAGGGTTACTTGGGCTGTTGTCTGCCCCCAGGCCTATGCCATAAACTGTAAAGAAAAGCAGTAGTTGGACAGGTTCCATCCAATTTGAACTTGTCTAGACACTCATGCCTGTGACTAATTTTTTTGCTTACCACAGACTTTCATAGGTGTATTAAAATTTCTTCATCCCATACTTTATGCATTCATCTCATCCCTAGTAGGAAATATATTTCTCTTCTTATCTATGCTCAGTAGAGAGAAAAGATAATACATAAAATTATCTTGTTTGTTTCTTCTACTACTGACCTCAGTCAATCACACAGTGACTGTTTCTGGGCAAGGCAAAGATATCTCCTTTCAATCCTATGATTAGAGACATTCTCCAAGGCCCAGCCATGAACTCCTGGTGTTCTCCTTCTGGATTCGTTCCTTGATAAACCAGTTCTATATCATTGCTCTCACTTTCCATTCCATACCAACGATGCCTAAGCCTATGACACCCACTCTGACCTGATGAGACTTTAGGCCCACATTTTGTGTTATCTCTAGACATTTCCTTTTGGATATTTCATCAAAATTCCCAACTCAACAAATCCAACCAATTTGTAATTTTGCTGCCATTAAAAATATTTTTGAAGGGCTGGAGAGATGGTTCAGCAGTTAAGAGTGAGCATTGCTTGTTCAGGAGCCCTGAGTCAGGTTTCTAGCACCCAGGTTTAGTGGCTCACACCCATCCACTGTAACTCCAGCCCCAGGAGATCCATTACCCACTTTTGGCCTCCATAGCACTGCACTCACATGCAAAGGTGTGCTCATACACACGCACACACACACACACACACACACACACACACTGTAAAAAATAATAAAAAGTTTGAGCGATATCTGGAACATTATTTTTGCCAATAGCACCACACTCTCCTACGTCCCCACTAGAACACAAACTTCCATCTCTTTAATGAAGCCCAGGTGCCCTATTTGAAATTGCAGTTCCATGGCTCAGTCTACCTGATTTCCCCTTAAACTGCTCGGCTTATTCCACAGCAGGTGTGCTCTCCTAACACGATAAGCAAGTGGCCTTTTATTACTTTTCAGTCTCTTCCCAACAACTACAGAAACGGGTTGGCATCTACTTGTATTGGTACTCACTGGTGTTACACCAGCAGCTGGAATCATCTCTGATGTGCAGAAGGTGCTTAATACATATGTACTGAAGTAATTCATTCCACAAGTACATAAAAAACAGTATCATTTAAAATACTTCCCTAATCTGACTAGAACCTAAGCTTCCTAAAGTGATGGATTTGATTCACCTTGTTCACTATTGTGAGCTCAAATCACATGTGTGTGTATTTGTCACAGGTGTCCCAAAAAGGTCTGTGTGCTAAATGAATGGATGAATAAAAACTCACTGTGATTCAATACCAAGCTAAGTGCTTAGGTATTCTATGACAAATTTTATGTCAACAGACCCTTATTATGAGTCTAATTTTTAGAAGATGTTTTTTAATTTATTCTATGTGTCTACATGATCATGGAATTGAGTGTCAGATCCTCTGGAACTGGAGTTACAGGTGGTTGTGAGCTGCTGGGAAATCAACAGAACTCTTCGAGAAAAGTATGTCTCTAACCTCTGAGCCAGCCCTGATTCTATGGTAACAATGTGATGGGGATAAATGATAGAAGTGGAAACAGAATGCTATCGGAGTCTAAGGCTGATTCTCAACAAAGGGTTCTTGAAGAGGTACCTATTCATCTGCTCTCCATGCCAGATCCTCCAAAAGATCCAAGAGCATAGCATGGAGCAATTCTCTCAAATGTTACATGCATATAAGTAATCTTACTAAAATAAGCTTATTTGGTTGGCTTGAGGTGATCCAAAGATCTTAAAGCTGATGCTGAGGTTTGTCCTCAAACCACACAGTAATAAATGTATACAACATGGACCCATTTTTGTTTATTTTACACTTGACTTTAATACTGTTGATGAGTCTAATCTTCCCTCCTCAAATATTCAGAGGAAATGAGCTCAGCCTAAGCTCCATGGATAGAATTTGAGCTTAGAGCCAGTTCATACAAGGCATTCCTCACACAAATGAGAATGGGAATAAAGAACTGTGTCTATTTGAAAGGAAGTTTTTTTTTTTTTTTCTGGTGCTTTTGTCAAGGAAGAGTGTGACTGGACACTGTATGTCCTAGAGCAGGAGGGGCTTTGTCTTGGGAAGGAAGCAATGCTAAGGGCAGTCAGCAAATCAACAAGAGAACAAATGACATCATCTGCTAACTGTGCTGACCCTGAAACTTATGCTAGCTTTGATCTCCCAGGTAGATGGAACAATGGTTGCTTATTGTTTATACAAATGTGAGGCTAAAACTTCTCTCATTCACTGCACAAATCTTTCCAATGGTCACATATAGCTATGAAATGAACAGTAAATAAGGCCTATGTTCCAAGCACCATGTTAAGTAAACAGGAGGGACATAATTCCCCACCCTTATAAAAACTTATAACTTAAAAGACTAACTTAATAAAGGTACAAATTTCTGGAAAAAATACAGTTTTTATTTTATTTGTCATTTAATTCCTTAGATAGGGACTATTTTCCCTCTGAAATAGTAATTACTCAACTCTATCCTCATGCACTTGCCTTAATCTGATTCAGAGTCCACCAAAGCGCCATAGAAATAAAAATGAAATCTCCACAGAGCATTCTTTGCTGATATAGTTATTTCCAAGTCGATTTTAAGCAAAAATTTTAAAGTCAAAACTCCATTTTTCAAAGATGCAATACTTAAAATGGACAAACCAGTGTGCCACAGCGGGTGAGGAGCAGCCAACATCTCACCCAACACACCCTGCCCTGCCCTGCCCTGCCCTGCCCTGCCCTGCCACCAACGGGCTCCTACACAGCCGAACCCTGAAGACCCATTTAGTTTTGCAGGTGCCTTCCTCTCACGCTTTATAAGACTGAATATGGCCTTGTTATAGGGTGAAATTAAGTGCTTCCACTTGTCATCGAAGGCTGCCTGCTTCTGTGACACCATTCTTGACTCAGCCTTGTTTCCCAACTATTTTCGCTCACACAGGCCCATTCTCAGGTCTTTGCCCAAGCTGTTTCTTGCATCAAGAATGTTGAGTATCAACCTCTGTGTTCCCAGAACTGGACTTCCTACACCACAGCAGTCCAGAGTGCTTTTCTTTCCCTTGGTTGGAAGTTCCTGAGTCCTTACCTCTGTGGCACTCCGTCCACCACTGCCAGTCCAAGGCTCCATAGATACATCTTTTGATCTCTTGTGTTACATACATTTCTCATTCTTTCTTTCTTTTGATTTATATCACTACTTATAAAACACCTTCCTGTATATGATTCCTCAGGCTATAAGTAAGGACAGGCCTATATTTTCTCATTTGTCTCTCAAGTCCTAGTTCACTTGAATAAACATATTAAGGTAAATATTATTTTATCATGTAGGCGTGCTTATATGAACATGGTACATATCAAATCATAAAGCTACACTGTAGTTTGAGGACCTTCAGTCTTGAGACAGAGTAGAAGAGCTTGACATACCCAATAGGGGCTTTATATTTTTCTTTATTCCTTCTTTGAAAGCTATGGCTGTCCCAATCTCTTAGAAACTTTTGCTTTTGGGATGGGAAAGATGGCTCCTTCAAGCCAAAGGGCCTCAGTCCAGTCCCTGGGGACTACGCTGTGAAGGAAAGAAGCATCTCCTGCAAGTTATCCTCTGACCACACACAAACACAAAACAAACAAGTAATGTAATTCGAATTTTTTAATTTAAAAAAACAAGGAACTTTTGCTTTAGCTGTTCCAGATTCTATCCTGGACCCTCTTCCCCCAAAATAACTGCACTCTTCAGAGGATGATTCTGCCCTCCACAGTGCTTTCTTATCACTCCACTCCATGTCGCCTGCGGACACTCAGACCCATGAGTTGTCCGTCTTTCTACATAAGCAGCTTCCTCTCACCCTTACTGAATCAGCTCGTGCAGTTCCAGCGTAAGTTCTGACACTTCTTTTGGATGGTTTTATTTTGCCCATTAGAGATGTCTATCTCTAGAGCAGACTGAGCTGGTGACATGAAAAGCTGCTGGCACTGGAGACACCAGTGACAGCTAAGAAGCAGCCAGAGCTTAACTCACAGAGAACAGCTGATGAGTGCTGCTTAGCTGCTGCTCCTGAGAGGTCCAGGGCACTGCAACAAGCTGCTGGCTGCAGCTGGTACAAGCAATGGGGATTTCTGCTAAGGCTGGGGCCACTTACAGCCCTGAAGGAGCCTCATTTTGCCTGCAAAAGGATCTTCAGCCAGCTTATAGCACCAGAAATCCAATCTGCTGTCCTTGAGTGCACTGAGCTAACTAGGAGGCAGCTTTGTCTTGGAGCTTCAGTTTTCTTACTTGGAAGAGGACACTTGACTGCTCATTTTTTAAATTTAAATTTATTTTTTTATAAATTATTTACTTTACATCCTGATTGTAGCCCCCTCCTTCCTCTCCTCCTAGTTCTTCCCTCTCTCCCTCTTTCCCCCTAACCCCTTTCCTATTTCTCAGAAAGGGGGAGACCTCCTCCCCTACTATCTGACCCTAGCCTATCAAGTCTCATCAGGACTGGCTGCATCTTCTTCCTCTATGGCCTGGCAATGGCCTCCCATCCGGGGGAAGTGATCAAAGAGCTGGCAACAGAGTCCATGTCAGAGACAACTCCTGGTCTCCTTACTAGGGACCAACATGGGGACTGGGTGATCATTTCTGAGGGCTAATGTTGAAGTTTGCTGGAAGAGTGCTCTTTGCCAGTAGCCTGAGGGAATGAGGTTGATCCTCCATGTTCCTGGCCATGGTTGGTCCCTGAACTTCTAAGCTGTGGCTACTGGCCAGCCTTGCAGCGAACTGGGCACATGACAGGCTGCCCTTCTTTGTGTAGACTCACCATCATTTTATCCCCATGTGATACACTGACCCTGTCAAAGGCTGTCACCTCTTCTCTCCAGCTTCCAAGTGGCTTCTTTGGTTTAGATAACAGTCTCTGACCTAATCGGCTTTGGGCAAGACACCAGGGTCAGTTTCTATCAGGGAAAACTTAAGAAACTTGCTAGTTGGGCAAAGAATATTAAGCAAAAAGGGCAGAGTGTAAAATTAGAATAGAAAATAAACACATGGAAAAGCAACAGAAGAAACATGATGTAGAAGAAACAGATATGTAGAAGAAACAGATCTGAAAACATTGTGCTTATGGAACAAATGTTAGCTCTCAGACACTGTTCTAGTGCCAGCCAAGGTGGCCTACTGCCATTCTCCTACCATGATGGTCATGGACTCACCCTCTAAGCTATACGAGGAGGCCTCACTTCTTAGCAAGGAAACAATCTCTTTGCAACAGAAGCCCAGTCCCAATGGACAGATCTACAAAATAACTACTGCACCTAAGACCCAGGAAACAGTGAGGAAGAGAGGCAGAAAGAGTGAAAAAGCCAGAGTTTACTGTGATATTTTGTCTTCCAGTAATATCAGCAGCTACTCACATAGTCTCACCAACATGACTGCCCAAACATGAGTTGAATGAGGACATGTTGAATAGGCATGTCAAACTGAGTAGGAAAAGACCACATAGTTCAAACTCACACAGAAACAACAGACAACTGAGAAATGCTCAAAGTGAGAGAAATAGTCTTCCCAGAGAATAACACGCCCATTGTCACCCAATACTGAATGGTCAGCCCTGAAAACATATGTACAGGTAGTGATATACAGGCAGAGTAAGTTGTATTTAGGAATATATATATATATACATGAATATATATGTGTGTATATATATACATACATATGTATATATATGTTATATGTTATGTACATATATGTACATATGTATGTATATATACACATATATACATTTATGTTATGTACATATATGTACATATGTATGTATATATATATATACACATATATATTCATGTAACAGTGGTTAACGAATTTCAAAGAGAGCAAGAAGAGGTATATGAGAGGGTTCGAAGGAAGGAAAGGGAAGGGGATATGATACAATTATATTATAATCTCAAAAATAATTAAGAATGCTTGAAGTATCATTCTCAGAAAGGTGGGCTCCAGGTACAGTACGAAGCTAGTGCTCCATTAAGTTCTTGATCCCTTACAAAAAGTTCTACAGGGTCTAATCACATACTCCAACCAACACAAGAGACAGTAAGAAGTATGTGTTAAGAATGACTAGTACATCTCCAGTTAAAACCTTACCTTTCGCATGGTAGAAAACTGGATGGAAGTAGGCCTAAGAGGCAAAACTACACCATGCTTAAGAGCATCACCCTTAAACACTTTCTGGGATCCAGAGGCTTTAAGCACAGTACAACATTTCTTTAGCTTCCCCCCCCCCCAAAAAAAAAAAAAGAAGACAAGGAAAGATCAGTGTTTTATAACCTTTTGGCATATGGCTGAATGCAAACTCAGCCTGTCTGGTACCTGCCTTTCCACAGCCAGAGGAAAAAAATCTCCAGCCTGCTGCGCTCTCTTCACGAATCTGTCCTAGAAACACACACACACACACACACACACACACACACACACACACACGCACACACATCTTGGATAGATCTACAGTAGCAGCACAATGTTTTCAGATCTGTTTCTTCTACATCATGTTTTTTCTGTTGCTTTTCCGTGTGTTTATTTTCTATTCTAATTTTACACTCTGCTTTTTTGCTTAGTATTGTAACATTTTGTTCATAACCTATAATATGAGCAGTATCTTCCATACTTTTTAAATTACCATTTTTAATTATAAGTAGATGAGACATTCTGGAATAGTATTTTCTTGACAACAGCAATGAAAAGTTTAGGTCCTAATTGAGAGAAGCTATTTTATCTCCATGTGACTTTAGGAAAGTTGCTTAAACCTTTCAAGCTCTGTTTATTTATCTGTACAATAGAGATGGTGATTCCTACATCAAAGGTTTGCTTTGAGGATCAAGTGAGATCACATATGTAAGGCCACTATGATTTTATTACTTGCTATAACCTTTTATTAATAGCTATCCTTAACTACAGACTTTTTCTCTCCATCCAAATAGTGCTGTTCTACATTTCCAGTTAATCAGTGGCTTTTTGGCGATTAAGAGACCTTAAGAGAGTGGGAGGAGATGATGGGATGGCAGAGAGCTTGGGAGCAGAGGCCCTGCCTGGCTCTGTGACAGCCCTGCCCCCCTTAGCCCAGGTCTTGCAACCTCAGAAGCAGCAGGGGTTCCCAAACTGAAATTCCATTCCCAGGTGGCTCAAAGGGCAGAACCTCACTGTTGGGGCATGTAGGCTGTGCCCACCTGTTCCCTCAAACAGCTTCATTCCACACTGACTCCCTCAGGATGACAGAGGCCACCGGGGGAAGGGGCATGGAAGCAGCTGGGAGAGCAGGACAGCTTTCCTTGTCCCTGAGAGCCTCTCAGTTGTCTGAACCCCTCAGCCTTTCAAAGAAGGGCTGATCACTACACAGAAATGTGAAACTGGTGCAAATCAAATAAATCACTAATAGGTACTCTGGGAAAGAATGGGCAGTAAAGAGGACAAGAGGTCAGCCTAGCCCATCCTCAAAGGACTGATGTCACAGTGCTCTCCACTTCCTTACTCCATTCTCCCAAACTCCCAAGATGCCTTTTGTTGCCCCTAAATGACTCCTGAAGCATTCCACAGAGTTAAGCCTATGAATGTTTTTCCATGACACCACTCTCTCCTGGGCCAGCCTTTAACTCTCTGCAGGTTCCATCTCCACCTCTTTGGCCCCCATTTCTCTTCTATGTGACCCCTAAACATTAGAGTTCCTTAGAGCACAGCTCTAAGCCCTGTCCTCAATTTGAACTCTCCTTTTCTCCAAGTGACTTAATCTCTCCATAATTTGAAATAGTATCTATGCCTACATACTTCTCTTCTGAGACTTGCTCTGATTCATTCAATACTATAGATCTAAAAATTCTGCTTGGTCATTTCAGAAGTCGTCTGTAAATTAACATGTTCAAAACTTGGAATACTGACCTCTCCCTACCTGTTTTCTCAAAGCATTCCTTCATCCAGCCTTTTTCTTAGTAACTCTAAGCTGCACAAGAGTCAGTGCACACATACCTGATAAAAGCCAATTATCCTTGACCTTTTTTCCCCACATCTTCTCTATTCAATTTATAACAAATCCATCTTAGTTCCTCCTCTGTTGAACTGCTCCCGCCTTCCAACTGTTATCCTTGTGGCAACACCACATCCAAGCCTTCTCTTTTGAGCCCTCTACCCAAAAATCAGGGAATGTTTAAAAAACAATGTTTTTTTATTTTTTATATTAATTACATTTTATTTTTTAATTTTGGCACCATGTTTTAATTCTACACAAAAAAGCCACTGTCATAGATACCCACTGAAAATAATACTTAATTTTTTAAGCAGAATGCAATAGATTCAACATATATAATGGCAACCAAACCTGACAACTCTGCAATTATCAATTTATTTTACAAATAAGAAAACTGTGGCTTGAGGAGATAAAGTGATTTGCACACATTGACAGAATTGTAATAGATAAGCTAGAATTTGAGTCAGTCTAAGGCTAGAGAGATGGCTCAGTGGTTAGGGTACTTCTTACTCTTGAAGGAGACAGGCATTTGATTTCCAGAACCCAGCTCCAGGGCATCAGAATCTGAAGGGCTCTTCTGGCCTTTGAGGGCACCAACACCCCAAGGGTGTAAACATGCAGAGATACACACACATACAAATAAAATTAATCTTCAAAAAAACTTCTAAGAATTTGAATGTCCCTGCAAAGGAGCCCCAAACCACTGAGCCCCTCTCCCTTTTCCAGGACCATCTTTGAGCATCTCTGTTACTCACTGTGTCCTAGATAGACCTGTCTTCTCTTAGTGCCTCTAATACCCTCCCTCCTGCCTCCGGGTCCTTGATTTCCCTCTGTCTGTCTGTCTGTCTGTCTGTTTGGTTGGTTTTTGACTGGTGATTGTAACATTTCTCTTTCACCAGTTGCTCCAAATGCTGCTTTCTTACCAAGGGAAGTTTTCCTAACTTCAGATTTAAATTATTTTATGTTGCCTGCTCTTTCTCATTGTGTTCTGCACTTTCCTTTCTAGCACTTACCAAATGTATTGCACGTGTATAATTATTTAATGTTTAGTTTTCCAGAAATACAAGCTCAGTGAGAGCACAGGCCTTGATCACCTTATTCAGCCCCATATTCCCTGAGCTTACCATACAGTAGGTGCTCATCTAAATAGGGACAGATAAGCTCAGGGTTAAAGTGTTCAGCGTGTGTGACACTTTGGGTTCAATCCCAAGAAACACAAAGCCCACTAGTTAAATAAGTAAGTGTATTTATTTATTTACCTTGCAGAAAAAGGATTTTTGCACATTGTTAAGGAAACAAATACATTCTCCAGTAGATAAAAGGTAACTGATACCAGTTGACAATTTGGAACACTGAAATAAACAAGTAAATAGTAGAATACTCTCCTATATTAAGTAATCAAGTAAACTGAAAAAAAAAAAAAGATATGAAATGGCCTATTCCTAAACTTTAAAAAGTAGGGGAACCGGGAGAAAAACTAGTGCTGCTGACAAAAATAATGTTCTGGAAGTGGACCAAACTTTTATTATTTTTTATATTGTGTGTGCATGCATGCATCAGATGTCTTTGTCAGTCTCTTCTCCACTTTTATTTTTCAAGACAGGATCTCTCACTGAACTGGAATTCATAGATTTGGCTAGACTGGCTAGCAAGTCCCAGGGACCTGCTTGTCCCAGCTTCCCCAGCATGGGGTGTGGACAAACCCAGCCCCCCCTGCTTTAAGACAAGCCGTTTAACCCAGAGGAATTTCTTATATTCTGAAAAGCAAACAAGAGCTTTCTTTTTAAAATGTGTTGATTTAAGCTTCTTTTATATTCACATGTTGAAAGTGCTCTGCAAATTACAACCAAATCAGAAAAGTGTGCCCAGTAGACTCCTCTCCTCCTTCCTAAGCATTACTTAGCCAGAAACAGAAAGAAAAAAAAAAGTCAGAGAAGAGAAGCTGTTGTTTGTTTTCACGAAGTTAATCCAGTGTGTAAAGCAGTGGGCAAGCCTGTCCTCTTAGCTGGAGTTGCATAATCTTCAAAGAAGAGTCCCTGGAGAGTCATAACCAGAGCTGTTGATTCAACACTCGCACTTGCTGTGCAAGACTTTTGGCCTTCGTCCAGCCTCCTTGGGACAAGGTATCCACAGGCTCCAGGCATTGCTGAGGAAATGCCAGGTAAGGCCATTTTCACACAGGCATTTGCTCATTCACTCAGGCATTAAACTAAACCCCTTTCCACACCTCAGTGTGACCAAACCCAAGGGAAAGAACCAGGCAAAAATTAGTGTCTCTGCTTGGAACAAAGAATCCATGAAGAGACACAGTCTTCCAAGGCAATGAAGGGCTTCAGTGTCCACGGCTGAGGCACCAGGGCCCTATCTGTGGACAGACCTCGGGCCTTCTGCACTCTCACTCACGACCCCAAGAAGCCCAGGGTGGTGGTGAGGCTCAACTGGGGAAGCACATCTAAGGCCCCTGGCCTGATCCACAGCACACTGCCACCCATACCCCAAACAAAACTGAGTTTATCAGGCTGGAACTGCCTCAAAATTCTGTTTCTTCAGTTTCTAATCACCCAAACGTCTTTATGATGATTCAAGACAGATTAAAATTAAGTCAGTGCTTGATTACTCAGTGAAGCCAATTAAAAACAGATGAACAGTACAATCTGTCTGGAGAGACTGCTCATCAGTAAGGGGTCCTGCCTTAGGTCCTACCTTAGATGGTCGGGACCCACAAGGCATAAGAAGAGATCCAGCTTCCACACATGTTCTGACCTCTGCTCATGCACCATGGCACACATGGGCAAGCAAACACATGAAAATACATAAGTAAAATGTAATTACATTTTAAGGAAAGATCTGTAGGTTTGGCTGTGTGTATGCCCACTCATACACATGTACATACACAAATACTCTACGCACAAAGCAAGAATCTTCAAATTAGCTCACTTGTTTGTTCGCACAGGCCCAAATTGCTCAACTTTGGGTTTTATGTTGCAGCTACTGACGTGTTAATTATGTTGGGTTGTATTTCATCCTTTCAAACTGTCCTCATGCCTCTTTACTCAGAATGGATTTCTAACCGTGGGTCCTCCAAACAGGCTGGTGGAACTAGCACTCAGTGCTCGGGGGCATTGAAGAGCTAAAGGAGCTGACAGGTTGAGGGAGTGCCTTAGAGACAGTTAAGACAACACAATGGACAGGGGGGCAGAGAGAAGCATTCCTGAAGAAACAGAAATGAATGCGTTTTCACACAGTACAGCCTCATTTACGTGTTATATGCAGCCAAATCCTGACTTTGCTACAGTATAAAGGTATAAGTGACACATCCTTGAACTCTCTCTTTGAGCTTTTAACTTCCCCTCAAAAATGGAGAAGTGCTCACCTCCAAAAAAAAAAAAAAAGGGTGAGACTTGCATGAGTGCAAAGTGACTGCTTTCATACTTTGTACCCTTAAAAGCTATTTGGATATTAATTACATTATCATTTGAGGAAATTTTGTGACATGCAAAAAAAAAAAAAAAGATGTGTGTGGTTTTTAAAATCTGAGTCTTATAAAAATTGTCCTCTGATAGCCATCAATCTGTCACACCAGACCCACTGAGAAAGAACAAACACCTGCTAACCCATTCACACCCCTACCACGCTTGTACGGCCATCCATACTTGAAGGGTTGTTTGTCCATCCTCCTACCTTAGGACAGCTTTTCCAGAGCCACAGAAAACAAATGAGTACTGTTCCCATTCCAAAGACCCTCAGCAGCAGGCTCCACAGGCTTTCTCACTGTTTAAAAGGCATTGATTGCTCCAACTGCTGTAATATTAATAAGCCTGCAAAGGCTCAAGTGTGGAAGCTTCTTCAAAACACAGCAAGTGGGGTCACCAAGTGTAACTACCTGTGGTCCATGCCCAAGACCCACATGGTAGAAGGACAAAACTGTTTCCCTCTGGCAAGTTGCCCTCTGACCTACACATGTGTGCTGTAACACAAAAGCACACACACATTCATGTGGGGGATAAATAACTAAAGAAAGAAACTTTTAATGAATAATTAAGTGGAGTATGAAAATGTCAGCTGTCAACTCTGTCTTAAACATGCAGTGAAAGATTCAAACACATTAAAAGGAAAAGAGAGGCAAGCTCTGTGTCTGGAGTCAGTCTCTATCCAAGACAAACCTGATTGCTCTCCTCTCTCCTTGGATTATTATTCTGATTACCATTATCATTATATTGGATGTATAATAATTATACATTCAATAAATACCAAGATTACCACTGTAGGCTCTGAGGACCTCGTATTGAACAACCAGACTAAGATCTCTGCTTGTTGTGTTTTCTAAGTAATGGCAGGAAAAGGATTAGTGCTAAGTGAGAAATCAACATGGCAATGTAATTTAAGGCACACAGTCGTGTGCACACACACACACACCCTCAGAAGGGGGAGAGGAGTCATTCTAGCCTAGTCAGGCTTCTGTTTGGATGGACTATAAGAGCTAATTGCTGAGTGACTGGAACTAACCATGAGCAGCCCTGCCAGGAGGAGGAGGGCAGAGAGAGGTGCCAGCAATGGCAATGCAGGTTGTGAGCTTGGCATGAGCTTGATATGACAACGGGCCCTGTTCTGTGACAAACTTCCTGGAAAGATGTAGCACACACTCTGCTCACCCCTGGCAGGAAGCCTACGACAGACCAAAGTATGGATACCAGTGATGTCCAACTTGGTGAACCAGTACATTTTATTGGGGTTAGTTACAGGAGTATGAGTGAGGGATTGCTTACAGGAACAAAAATGACTCAAAAGAGCTGCATCACCAGAGCCCATCCCAGCATGTGTGGCAGCTCATAGAGCTGGGAACCTGGAGCACACTGCACCCCTGCATGCAGGTCAATAGCCTGGAGAGTACCCTTTCCAGTAGCCTCAGTTGGTTGAAACATTCTTCTAGGCAGCTCTGCATGTTCTGCTTCTCCCAGGTGGTTGGTCTGGTCTCAGAAACTTCTTGGAGGCTTGGGTAGTCATTGAGTTTTCTTTGCAGCTCAGCTTCCTTCTCTGTTTTTCCTGCTTACTCTGGGGGAGGGGCTAGTGAATCTGGTTGGTTTCTGGAACTTCCTGAAGCTACTTTGAGTTGTTCACCTTCCTGTTTAAAGAGCTTCCTGAATGTTTCAATCTCAGAGAAAACGGTTACACAACAGGCCCCAACAAGTTCTTTTGCCCATGCTGGCCATATCAGGAAATGGTTTCTTGCCACTGATTTTACTGATATTTTCATTTGGGACTTGTAGGCCTCTATAACTGTTAAATTTTTTTACATGTATTTATTTGTGTTTGTTGGGTGGGTGGGTGTGCATTTCTATTGGTGCTTAAGGAGGTTTCCACCTTGTGAGTTTGGGATCAAAATCAGACTGTCCGGCTTTGCAACAAGTATCTTTACCCATTGATCCATCTTTCTGGCCCAAGAAAATCCTCTTCTATTGTCTATATTCCATCTGGCAATTTGAAATGACTAGTTAAAAACTTTTCTTACCCTGTTCTGTATCTATTGGACCCCTAACAAACACCAGGAATGGAGCCCAAGGTGAGGATGGGGTCTGAGGACTTGGAGAGCATCTGTAGGGGTGTTAGTGGAAGAAGGAGCAGCAGCTTGGTGCGCCTGTGGTCCTTCCTGGGTATGCAGCCTTGCACAGACGGATCAGCTGCTGCTAATGTCACATGCTGGGGTACTTTCTGTGGCCATGCTAACATGCATTGATTCATTTCATCTTCAGGAGATGGTAACAGCACCCAATATGCACTCGGTAAATGTTAAAAATAATCAGACAAATGATTGGCTGGAAAGACTGAGTGGGACAGTACCTCAGGGATTGTCCCTGGATCATGAAAATACTATTGTGATGGTGCGGGAGTTACATGCATGATTGATAAAGCCATTTGCTACACTTGTGTATATAAGAGCTGTCTATGTAAATTACCTTAAAACTGTTTGGTAGGCTGGGGACATGGCTGGGTGTGTATATTGCAAGCATGAAGGCCTCAATTCAGTTCCTCAGCACCCACATAAAAGCAGGGTGCAGCAGCCTGTGTCTGCAGCACTAGGAGCTGACTGAGGTGGATCCTGGTAGCTGGCTGGCAGGCTAGCCTAGCCTAACTGGGAGGCTTCAGGTTCAGCAAGGGCTTTGTCTCCAAACAGCATAGGAGAGAGCTGAGGAAAGACCCTACATCACCCTCTGACCTGCCTGCACTGGTGAGTGACCTTGTGCAGACTTATAACACGTTCATATACACATAAATGAAAGAATTAGCCTTATCTCATTTAAAAAAAACCCGCAAGATAAAAGTAATGAAGGTGGAGCAGGAAGGTAGGTGTACCTAAGTTCTGTTGACTTTAAATAATTCAGAGTTTTTCACATAAATAAAAATTAAGAAAGTTTTTATTAAAAACAAAGGAATGTAGGCTTGGAGAAGGGTGAGGAGCCATGATCTGAGGCTCACACAGGGAATGGCTCGTGGGAACAAAAGAGAATGCCTAAGGCAAAAGAGCCCTTTTTTTTCCCTGCACATCGCTGGTCAAATATAATCCTATGTATAACTTCTTACCTCTCTCTCTTTCTCTTTCAACGTTTTAACTGAATTTGATTTTTCCCCACTGAATGTTCTAACTATAACAGCAAGCTAACACTTTTATGTATTTGCACAGATCACTATCTTAATAGTTACCATTCCAAGAGGAGAATTAGAAGGTTAAAAACTGTTTAAATGTGTCCCAGGCCAGCTCCACTCAGACCCAGCAAGTGACTTCTGAGAGGTCCCACAAACCCAAGCTAAAATTGCTTAAGAAATTTCCACATGAAGATTGTTGTGTTCCCAGAAATGGCTCTCATCAAACAAAAAAATGGGGGGTTGGGGAAGTAGGTTAGTGAATAGCCTTCATGTGTACATAGATTTCTCCACCACAGCCTGGGGTCGTCAGAAAAAAAAGCCTGCAAACTCATGGAAATTAGCAGTAATGAGACGTAAACAGTCAAACCTCAAAATAACATCTCTGGCCTTTAGAATCAACACAGCTCTCCTGTCAGGCCTGCACCTGGCCTGTCCTGCTGGATCTGGGAGCCAGTGGGGTTTTAGGCCTTTTAACAGCTGCCAAGAGCACATTACTCATGGCTGGGACGCTGGCCTTTTATGTTGCCACAGTGGCCCAGCCGTTGTTTGGGCCTGGTGGAGTCCATTGACAGCTTTTTCTCAGGGCTTTGACTTTGCTGTCTGATTTTTCCAGAAGCTCAAATGTGTCCGCATGTTACCGATGTATGCTGAACAATGGCTCCAGGCTCCTGTGCTGGCCCTCAGCCACACTCAGCCTAGCCACATACTCTGGCCCATGGAGAGGTACAGTCAGAGGCTGAAGTTAGACCAGCAGAGGTTACAGCTCCATCTTGGGAAACTGTGGTCTGCCTTGTCAGTCCCTGGGTTCTCAGCACAGTGGAAGAGCTGGGAGATACCAGTTGAACATGAAAATCCCCTAAAACCAATCCCTGCAACTTCCAATAAGCCTAATTGTAACACCTATTTTTGAAGCATGCCTTTGGAACACATTGGCAAGTTGGTTGGTTAGTTATTCAGTGACATGAATAGGTGGGTATGTCATGTGTCTAGTTAACAATATCCTCTGCATTTCCAAGCTGTAGATTAGCCTGCTGTGGATTTGGGCTCCAACCTTACTGGGTCATTAGAATTGGCTAATTATAGCAAGTCATCGTATTTTATTATAATTAGTCTTATTGCCCTGTGCTTTCCAACCTTTTGGAGCTTAAGGGTTTTTTTTGTTTTTGTTTTTTTCTGAAAGCAGGAATTATGTCTGCCTTATTAACTATTCTGTCTTCAGGGTATAGCCCAAAGAAAGCCCTCAAGTAAATCTCTCCGAATGAATAAATAGGTTGACTCAAATGAATAAATAGGTCCTCAAATGCTGCAGGAATTTCATACTGCACAGGACTCCATGCTTTCTCCTTTCCTCTTCCTATAACAGAAGTCAGAACCCTTCCCTGTAGGGATTTGGGAGGTTAGCAGTTCCAGCACCTGGCCGCTTGCATGGTGGGCTCCAATGCTGATGACCGTGGCCAAGTGGCACCCTCTAACACTGTGTCCTGAGGGCAGTCCACTGACATACATCTGGAAAGATATCTTGTTTCCTGACTTTTAAAAATATTTTTTCAGATAAAACAAGAGAATCCTGATAGTTTTCCTTTCCCATTGTTGCCGTGAATGCAGCCTGCAAAGCCAGACACTGTGGCCCTTCTCTCACAGCCAAGATCGACAAGCATGGGAAGAAAATGGAACACCCAGCAACTGGCGCCTAAAACATAAAAACAGTCTGCCTCTTCACGCTGAATCACCAGGATCACCTCTGTTTAAGGAAGACATGTAAATATCTGTGAAGCTGTGTCACCGTCAGTCTCCACTGATTTTCTGTTCTGTGCCTTTAAACACTCCCACAATCAGTAGACAGGACAGAGTGTTTTGTTTTGTTTTGTTTTGTTTTGTTTTGTTTTGTTTTGTTTTGTT
>NW_026585644.1:60588581-60595057 GCF_907164565.1 Psammomys obesus
TTTTGTTTTGTTTTGTTTTGTTTTGTTTTGTTTTGTTTTGTTTTGTTAAACTGGGTTATTCCAGAGCACCTGGCTTAGTTTGGTACCTGTTGAAGGCCTGAACAAATGAACCAAGAGATGAGTAAAAAGGAAGTGTATCAGCTGCCTGTGAGCTGCTCACCTGTGCAAGTGCCAGAGCAGCCGAGTGAGGCTGTCGGAATTTATCCAGTGGAGTATTTTCGAACCGTCGTATGTATAAAATGTTGGTTTCAAAGTATTGTAATTCTTGCTCTTTGTAATTCTTGTTCTTTGGTTTATATAAATTATGGTTTATCAAAGTGCATGCTGTCTTCTTAATATGCATGATATGCACATATTTATTCTGGACGCTTGACAAAAAGGAATTGTTCCTCTAAGTTTCCCTAATATGTTTATTAGCAGACCCTTTCTATGAAATATGGAAACTATTTTTCCTCTTTGAAATTAGCTGAAATTGGTTCCGCAGAGGATTGTCAAACTCTGGCTGTTTGCTGACATCATTTCATTTAGAGGGCTAGGGTATATACCATCCATGGGGTTTCAAAATGTTTGATGTTTTGAACTTCTAAATTAAAAAAAAATGTGGAGCCTTGATCAAATGGAAAGGTTTAAAATATATCTAATGCAAATTGTAATGAAGCAAAATGTATACTAGCTTACAGTCAATGACCCGTGTTAAAAGAGGGTCTGAAATAACCAAGCAAACAGCAATAATGCAAATGTTATGCTAATAAGTTTAGGGATTGCATTTGTTGGAATTATAATGGGATTTCTCTTTCCCTTTCATGCTGTTCTTCATCAGAGCCCAAGTGAACTGAGAGCAATGCATTTTCCATCAACAGGCGGCCACCCTTGCCCTACTTGCTTCTAGCAGCGTGTGGGCCTTGATTGCAGTGGAGAAGAGATGCACAGATAGCTGGAAAAGCAAAATGGCATCCTCACATAAGAACTATGGTCAAAAGCAAACCAAAAAATTACTCATAGTCATAAAAAAAAGGGCCTGAGAAATGCCACACCGTGTTCTTCAAGCAAAGATAGGTGGATTCTCCCTAAGTGGAACATGCTACAGGCCCACCATGGGAACATTCATGTAGCTTGAGACCCACGAATAGGATGGGCTATTCTGTAGCCACTGAAAAAAGTTGAAAGTCGGGATGGTGGCATGTGCTAGTGAGTTCTAGGCCACATAGCAAGACCAGGCCTCCAATAAATAAAGTAAATAACTGAAGCCTGGAGTATTAGCCCAGTCAAGGCAAAGTGTATGCGAATAAAGTGAAGTAAAAACAGCAAAACATAAAAGTTGAAAAAAGTATGTGGTGTGTATGTGTGTGTGTTGACAGAGGTAGGAGAAAATTTGAAAGCACATCAACTGTTTTATGTTGATCCAGCCAGTTTTTTTATTTTTTTCGCTTGTGGAGGTTGTTTAAATTCATGATACAAAAAAAGAAACATTCTCACACTGGAAATATCCCTGGCCCCTGAGGGGGTTGTCATGCCTTCCTAAGGTGGGGTACTTGAAGAGGCTTGACGTCCACAACAAGAAAGCCAAGATTTGGGGGGTTGACTCAGTGGGAAAGTGCTTATTACACAAGTATGAAGCCCTAAGTTTGGATCCTAGCACCCACATAGAAGCCAGGATGTGGAAGGAGCCATACATGCCTACATGGAGGGTAGGCAGGAGGAAGCCAACTGAGCTGAAACAGAAAGTCTCAACCAAAAATAAGGTGGAGCTCCATGATGAAAACACTCAGTGCCAACCACTGTCCTTCACATGTGTACACACGGGCATACCACCTTCATACATGTGAATTTACACTGTACACACACACTCATATACATACACACACACAGAAGCCTAAAGACAGGAATCCTGTTTTGCCTCTGAAAATCTTGTGGCTGTCCTGCTTCCCTTGGCAGGCCTCTGAAGTTGTTCCTCAGATTATGGTTTAGGCAGCAGAAAGAACCCTTGTCTGTATACTAAGTTTGTGAACAAAGGTTGATTGCTTCCCTTGTCGATAAACAAACATTATCTGCTTCTGTTTCTCTGCTAAATTGAGTCTCTGCTTATCTAACTGCTCATATAAAAGCTTCATGTGCACAGGAGAAAGAGATGACAATGTTGTGTGGACAGGCAGCCCTGGGGGGAGCGTGAAGCAAGATGCCTTCCTTCTGAGACCCTTTCTTCTTTTTATGCATATTTCTCCCGTATTTAAAGGTCCAGATGGCCTGTGAAGCTGTGGCTTTCATCTTGCATCAACCTATTAAGGGCTAATGGATCTATTTCTAGCAGTCTTTAAGTTTTTTTTTTTTAATGAAATAAAACAACAATTTGAAAAAAATGAGAAAGATCATAGGCCAAGGAATGAGCCACTATTGACTGAACTTTGACATAGAGGTAGGGTTTGACATTAATCCATAACAAGTAGGCAAAGATCTTTGTAAAAAGCCAGAATGGAGGAACAAAGGGTTAAATTTACTGGGTCAATGTCAAAAAGCTGAAGAGTGGGATGGAAGGTGAGCCCGCAGGAAGTGCTGAGTTCAAGGAACGGGCTCTCTTCTATATGGGCAGCACACACAGAAAATGTCACAGGACTGAAGTCAGTGTGGGACACAACCCAGTGCCAGTCAGAAGGAAGAGGACAACATCTTCTGGCTTCAACATGACAAGGGAACAAAGAAAAAGAGCAGTACAGAAACTGATCCCTCCAGTTATTCAAAAATGGATTCATCTGGAAAAAGTTCTGCAAAGAAAATGATGTCACTGCAGCCCAGGCTTTCTCGAGGGAAGCCCTGAGGAGATTTGATTGACTGGATTGAGTCACTGTTCTGATGCCCACCTGCTCTCCAAAGTCACCATCAGGCTCTAGAGGCCATCCTTTTCTAGGCAACAGGTTTTCCGGGGTGGGGGTGGGGGGGTGGAGGGGTGGTTATCCTGACAACTCCGGAACCTTACTTTAGCTCAGTAATCTTAATTTTTCTGCCAGTATTAATGACAGTTTTTGTTTGGTTTTGGTTTTGCTTTTACTCCAGGTTGACCTCAAGCTTGCTATATGGCTGAGAATGATCTTAAATTTCTGGTCTTGTGCTGGGATTACAGGCTTACACAGCACACCTACAGTCCTGGCGATTGAACTCAGGCCTTCATACACACTAGGCAAGCACTGACCCACAGAGATTCCATGCTCAGCTGATGGTGAATACTTACCTTCAGATTGGAAGTTATAAAATAAAGTATCAAGATTATGACTAGATTGGCAGCTGGACTAGGGAGCTGGGCCTGGTGGTACACACCTGTAATCCCAGCACCTGACTTAGGCAAAGGGATCATGAATTTGAGGCTGTCTTAAGAAGATATTGAGAACCTATCCCAAATACAAAATGAACATTACCTAAGAGCTGGGGAAAAAAACGGGCTTTGTACTGAATGCACAGCTGATTTAACTGCGTTTTAAGGCAATGCTGAGACAAAGGCCACAGTGTGTTTCTGGTAGAGAAGACCCCATAGCCTTCAGTGTCAATGACACAAACTCAGGACCAGTGAGATAGTCAGTAAAGGTGCTTGCCTCACAAGCCTGGTGACCTGAGTTCATAGAAAGCACGCACAGACACACACACACACACAGAAGCGCATGCACCAATAATTTTTTTAAATATACAATCTCAATCAAATGTGTCTAACCGAAATTTTTTTTCAGCCCCTCTTTCTGAGATTTATATTGTTCTTGGCCCAAAGACCACTTCTTGATTGCCCTCCTGCCTGTTGAAAGTGCAAGCTCTCAAGAACTGTTTAATCTTTGAATCAGCTCAGGAAGATGGAATTACCATCCCTGGAAACGTGCAGTTCGGTTTCAAGGAACTGGGTGCAGCTGCAACAATAAGATGGAAATGTGACTAGTCTTGGGGGTGTAGGATTAAAGGTGAGGGATTAAGAGAGCCTGCTTGCCCTAGTGAGTAGCGTGAGTCCATAAATCACAGACTAACCTCTGCTCTGCTCAGCACCACCATAGCGTCCCCTAATCAAGACTCCTCATCTTCAGCATTGGGATGGAAGACACAGATACCAAAGAGGAGCCAGAGGGAAAACAAAGGAGGAGGAGGAAGTGAATAATCTTGGTGATAGCGACTGCTGTTTTTATAGGAACCAGAATGCCTGCACGACTCCAAGAGCCACGAAGAAATGCATGCACTGTTGGAAAGGAGCTTTACGGCTCCAGCAAGTGCCTGGCAGTAGACACTGATAAGCTCCGGAGAGAGAGCAGCTGGGACTCTGCTTGTGTTGCCTTTCCTGATATTTATTCCTAGATCTCATTTGCAGCTGCTTTTATCTGCTCTTTAGAAGTTCTTGTATTTGGGAAATTGTTTATGGTAAAATAAAAACCCACTTGCTGACATGGGAATGTAATTTATTAGCTGGCTGGAAAAATAGTTGTCTCTTAATATATGGAACCTGGAACTTTCTACTCTGTTTAAGATGCCATTTAGAGAATCTCCTGTTTATCGTACCCAATGTTGCTCTGAGTTGACATTGAAAATAGCACTGACTTCAAGAGAAAGTGAATGTACATTTCCCCATAACAAGCATGAAAGAATGACCAACAGAGAATAAGACAAATACAGCTGGGTGAACAAAATAAAGCATGGCCTGATCTTGTAAAACAACAAAACAAAACAAAAAACAGGGCCAACAGCCATTCCTCCAGCAAAGAAGGAAGTCAGAGTGGGATAGGGATAACATTAAAAGGAAACTGACCCTCAGCATAGCCAAGGTGTGGTGTCTCAGGGTGCAGTTGGCTCAGGTATAGGTTGCCATAGCTACTTCTTACCAGAAGGCAAGGTCCTAAAAGGTTCCTAGCCTTGGCAAGGTGTGATGTATGTGTTGGTCAGAGCTCAGGAATCATAGGACTAGAATGCAGACCAGGCTGTGTAGGAACCACAGACATACACACACACACACACACACACACACACACACACACACACACACACAGAGTCCATGGTGTATCCCAGGTATCATCAGAGGCAGCAGTTCTAGGCTGATGTCTTGGTATCTGTCCTAGTTTGCTTTCTGCTGCTGTGATAAAAACACTAATCAAAAACAAGTTGAGGAGTGGATTATGTGGTTTATAGGTCATCAGTGGAAGCCAAGGCAGGAAATGACGCAGAGACCGTGGAGGAACAGTTTACCTGTTTGCATTCCTTGACTTCTTTTTCATATAGCCCAGGCCCCGAGGTCCAAGGGATGTCATCATCCACAGGGACATACACACACACACACACACACACACGCACACGCACACGTACACGCACATGCACACGCACACAATCAATCAGCAATCAAGAAAATGCTGCAGACATTTCCACAGAGCAGTCTGATGGCGGTAACACAAAGGTAGGATCCCTACTCTCAGATGACTCCAGTTTCCGTCAAGTAGACAGAAAAGCTGACCAGCAAAGCTGAGCAGATTTTGAACTGGGATCAAGATGTGTGGGTGGGCTTAGATCTAAAGGCCTGACGGCGAGGAACATTCCTCCACTCTAAACCTTTACCTGCTGAGCCATCTTGTTGGCCTCAGGTTAGCGTCTTATGACATATATCTTTCTATTACTAATTGTCCTTACTTTACTATGGCCTGTATCAACGTCCACCTGTAAACTGTCTGTCTACAGACACAATCCACTGGCCCTTAGAAAGAAGTCTAAAGTTAGAGCCACAAGATCACCTTAGCAGGAGAATATGTTTAATTAGCCTCATAAACATCTGGGGCTTATAGCACACTGCGAATAACCTATAGATCACAGATTGAACACAAATAGTCACACTGGGGACTGTGAGAACAGGATGACTGTAGCAGTTGTGTTTTGCCACACATCTCCATGCCCCTTCTAAACAGCTCCTCCGAAAGATGGAGGGTGGTGGGTTATGCAGACTGCCCGGAGCAGCCACGAGAGTCAGCACTCATTCCGCCCCTGCTAGTGTAAAACGCTCTTTCTAGGTTCCTGCTCCTGAGGAGCAGGGGACTTAGAGTTAATGTAAGTCAGCTCCTGAAATAGCACTGGCCCATGGCAGATGTTTCCTCAGCAAAACACCACCCCAATTGTCTCTTCTTGGCTCCCCAAACCTTCTGAAATGCTGTTATCTTTAATTTTAAAAAGTTATAATGAATTGCTGATTCTCCTGAGAGGAGACACAACTCTATTTGAAATTACTTCCCCACAAAGTAACTTTGTGGCCTTGGAAGCACTTCCTGAACCTACTGACAGAGTCTGAGGAGAAATGAGTGTGGCAGGGTTTACAGCTGGTTCCATGGAAGATGGCTCTCTAGTTAGTACACCCTCTCGGAAACTAGTGGTGAGGGTCAGAAGAGATTTTTAACTCAAAGGCCAATGCTTGGAGGTAAGTGTGGTGTGCAGTGCCAGATCCTACAGAGGCTGGTCCGAAGGTACTCCCGAGTTAAAGC
>NW_026585644.1:60595067-60605659 GCF_907164565.1 Psammomys obesus
TGCCAGATCCTACAGAGGCTGGTCCGAAGGTACTCCCGAGTTAAAGCCTGCCAGATCCTACAGAGGCTGGTCCGAAGGTACTCCCGAGTTAAAGCCTGCCAGATCCTACAGAGGCTGGTCAGAAGGTACTCCCGAGTTAAAGCCTGCCAGATCCTACAGAGGCTGGTCCGAAGGTACCCCTGAGTTAAAGCCTGCCAAAAAAAAAAAAAAAAAAAGTCAAAACTGAGACAATGACCAAGGCCCCATAAAACCTCATAGCTGGTAGCTGATAAAGTAATAGCATTGTAAATAAAACACGGGCATTAAAGCTTGCCGGTCTTTTTGTCAGCACTGACAGGAAGAACAAATAACTCATACTTTTTTGACTGTATTATAACTTTGTTTCAAACTTTTGCGGGGCTAAAAAGATGACTTAGTTGGTAAAGTGTCCTGCAAACATACGGACCCAAGTTCAAGCCTCCGAAATCCATGAAGGAATCCACGTTTGTACCTTCAACAACTGGGGTCGGAGCCAGAGATAAAAGGATCCCTAAAGCCAGACCAGCCAGCCTCACCAAGTGCATGTTCTAACAGTGAAAAGTGAAAGACACATCCCCATGATGTCGGCACGCACACACATAACTCCACACCAACAAGTATATCACACACACAGAATACCAAAAAAGCACAATGAAATTTTAAAATTGAATTAATCATCACAGGTTTGTTTGTTTTTCTGTCACAAAACGAACTAATTTGAAAAGCTGAAACTGCTTGGTTAGCAGGATCAGGACTGCCACTCAACAAAGGCTGAAGAAAAAAGCTACGAGCATCCTCTCCCTGTGGGGTTCTAGCCTTGGATGAGTTAGCATGCACTTATATTCTCTGATGCAGAATTGAATGCATGGTCTTTCTCAAAATTCTTTAACAGAGGAACTCCACCCCACCTCCCAGCAAAATTAGTAATATCTTGATACATCCTGAGCACTGTGTAGGAAACTGTAGTAATCTCCGGGTCCCTGTCAAGGCTCACATTTTCCTCTGTAAAACTGTTTTTCTAAAGTTGAGGCCTAAAGTGATGAATCCTTCACTGGCCCCCTCAGCACCTGGGACCACAGGCTCCTGTCTCTCCCAGGCCTCTGCCTGTGTGGGAGAAGCCAGAGAGCACAGCTGCAGCCCCCGGCTCACAAGCCCCGCTCCAGGCCCTGAAGCTTTGAATTCCCCCTGCATGTAATTATAAAGTATGTATCCAGTTATTTACTTTCCCTGCTCCATGCAAAGTGTGTTACTGAATAATCACAGTTCTCAAGTAAACCCAGCTTTTCTGCTGCAAGGTCTGAATTAAAAAGATTACAACCTTCTATCATTCCACTTTAAGCAGAAACCACTACTTGTGTAGCTTTAGAAAAGAGAGAGAGAACGGAAACAATGAATCTCTGTCCTCGCAGAAACACAAGCAGTCTGTAGAATTAAGATGTTTACATGCATTTTGTTGTTTCTGACAGCACTAAATTGCCTCGTTTAGAAAGTTAGAAAATCAAATATCTGTGTTTCTTACATTTCCAGGAACTGAGTCTGGTAGCTGATTCATTGTTGTCTTCTAGAATTTGAAGCAAGAAAAAATTACAACCAAAGTGGTAGCAATTTGCTCTATTTGTCTTGGAAATTAACTTTAAAGCTTAATTGTCAGACACAGTGACCTCTATCCTCATGAAAAGCCCCAGAGAATTAGACAGGAGGGCTACTTGGGGGGGGGGTCTGAGTGTTATTCAGGGTTGAATCCACACTCATGGAGCCTACAGGAAAACTCTTTAGCTAAGGATGTAAGAGGACCCTACGAGTGCCATTGCTCAACACTCAGGTCAAGCTCCTAACCCTGCCTCTGTGTGGCCCATGTTTCTGCGGCTGAGCTGGTCCCAGAACCGCCCAGGGTTTTCCCTTGCCAGAGGGAAAAGAAGCATTGTTGAAGGAAGCTGAGCTGGGGTTCAGCTCATGACCTGGTTCAGTACTGGAAAGACCTTCTGAGGATGGACAAGTAACTAGAGGATGTGCCAATCAGAAGCTCTGATTGTTGAGGAAGGCCTCTGGGTAAGATTTCATCTGGAAATTTTTCTTCATCTAGCAGAACTTGAAATAAATGTCTGGATGAAAGCATATACTATCAAATTAATAGAATAATCAAAAGATAAAGAACAATAAGTCAAAACCCAAAAATGCAAGCATACCGCTCATAAGGTTTGCTTTATGTCTGTAGGAAGTACAATGCTGGAAAAGTACACATTGTACTCAGTGGGATGACCCCACCCCTCCCCCATACCTGCCTCCACACACCCACACCCACCTGCATGCACCAACACTGTTCATCCTGCACATACTTAAAAACAAAAAAGAAAGGAAGAAACTGAGCAAATAATGTTCAGGCCTGTGCTGTGGTCAGCGGTAAGGCCAAGTACTCAAAAGGTTCCCTGTAATAAGGTAACTGAACATCCAGGGGAGGCTCTGACTTTATATAACATCCTATTAGAAGTACTTGGCTAGCCCTGCCCCATGTCACAGCCTTGTAGAAGAGCCATGATGAGCAGAAGCAGCCACACACGGAACTAGACTGCCCCCATGTACTCAACCATATCCTTCCTCAGCAATGTTGGCTCAAGTTCAAAATCTGCTAGAGATGGCATAATCTTTCTCTTTTCTCTAAAACTTAGAGCTCATTTGTTGGTTTGGCTTTGACTATTGAGTGGTCCCTCTTGCTCTAGGAATGTTGATCCCTTGACCAAGGACAATTTCAGGAAATACTTTAGCATGATGATGAATAGTTAGAAACTTGCAGTTAGCAAAATCAGATCAGTTAAATCAGTCATGGTGAAGGGCCTCTTGTCATATATCAAAGCCAAATAATCCTGAAGTGGGATTCTCCAATTGACTGAATAGGCTTCCTGACAATTCCATCCTACTGGGAATAACAGTGAATAACCCTGGGGACTAGAAGAGCTAATTTGAGAACCATGCAGAGTTTATCTTCTCAAATGCAAGCAGTGGAAAAGAGAAAAAGTGAAAACAGATTTATATTTTAGCATTTGAGAAAAGAAAGGTAAGAGGGAACAAGACTGTTTTTGAATAGTTATATATTCTTAGCTATTCCTAAGCAGTATTTTGGGTCAATAGTTTTTCAACATCCAGTTTAGTAACCTGAAAGGTCTTTTTCAAGTATAGAACAAGGACATTTGCTCAACCATGTTCATAGCAGCTTTATTTGTAATAGTCAGAATTTGGAAATAACCCAGACATCCCTCAGTGGAGGAATGGATACAGAAATTGTGGTGCATTTACACAATGGAATACTACTCAGCAATTAAAAACAAGGAAATCATGAAATTTGCAGGCAAATAGTGGGAACTAGAAAAGATCATCCTGAGTGAGGTATCCCATAAGCAGAAAGATACACATGGTATATACTCACTTATAAGTGGATATTAGACCTATAATATAGGATAAACATACTAAAATCTGTACACCTAAAGAAGCTAAGCAAGAAGGAGGACCCTGGGTAAGACGATCAATCCTCACTCAAAAAGGCAAATGGGATGAATATCTGAAGAGGGAGAAAACAGGGAATAGGACAGGAGCCTACCACAGAGGGCCTCTAAAAGACTCTACACAGCAAGGTATCAAAGCAGATGCTGAGACTCATAACCAAACTTTGGGCAGAGTGCAGGGAATCTTATGAAAGTAAGGGGAGGCAGAAAGACCTGGAGGGGACAGGAGCTCCACAAGGAGAGCAACAGAACCAAAAAATCTGGGCAAAGGGATCTTTTCTGAGACTGATACTCCAAACAAGGACCATTCATGAGACAACCTAGAACCTCTGCACAGATGTAGCCCATGGCAGCTCCAAGTGGGTTCCCTAGTAATGGGAACAGGGACTGTCTCTGACATGAACTCATGAACTCAAGGAAATTCATCCCACCCACTCCCCCAACCCCTCCAGCCTCTGCAGCCTGAGTGTAAAAGAGGACTGTTTGATACTGTCACTAAAATAATTTCTCATTCTGTGGTTTAAAATCGTCAAAGCGTAACATGTAAAGAGCCAAACCAACTTAGGTGGCCTTGTCTACCTTTGCAGGTTATTGGGAACTATGGTGAAGACTCTGTGTGTGTTTTAAATACTTGAGTACGTTTCCTATAAAGCATGCATGCCTTTCCTATACATCAACTGTATATGTTGCTATTTAGACATGTAATTACCCCCTAAAGGGGGGAGGTATGTTTGTCTGTGAGGAGTTGATAAAAGAAAATGTGATTGTACACAGACTGAACATTATACTTTATTTTTAAAATATCGTATGGCTGGTGTAAACAAGTCGCAGCTTACAGATGTGTGTAAGTCAGCATGAACTGTGCACATTTGCTAGTTGGAAGGGGAACCTGGGTTTTAAATTTTGTTTGGGCTATATGTCCTTTTCCCTTTTAGCAGAGTGGGAGCCAAAAGAATTGAATTACAGGGTAGAATATAAAATACCTCCTTTAAGGAAATAAATGTGTAAAAGGAACTCTCTGGCCAGTTCTCTCAGGCATGAGAATCCCCTGAGGCTTGTGGAAATGTATATTAGTATGTCCTCAGTGGCACTCCAGATGTTTCTGCAAAGGAAAAAAAATAGCACTCCCCACACCCTGGACCAACACCCATGCTCTAATGCTTGTCCCAAGCCAGGTAGCAACCTGAAAGAGGACTGCCGACGGGCCTTGGCTATTTCCCTCTGCTTCCACCTGGAAGACCCAGTTACTGAGGGTCCATGTCAGGTTTGGAGGGAGGAACCAAGCCTGTGAGTGCTCACAGGCAAGGCTCAGAGGCAGAGCAAACACAATAGGCGGAGAGGTCCCATCAGAGCAACTTTAAATAGCAATTAAGTTCTATGCTTATCTTTTGAGATTGTCCTTGGGCTCTGGCCTTCCTCCCAGTGTGTGAGGTCTTTCTGCAGCTTTGACCCTGCCCCTCTGAGAACCTAAGCAGCTCTTTACCTCCTTCACCCTCTGCAGCAAAGGCTGAAAAAAAAAAAAAGTTGTTCTGGCTTTTGCAGTCCACTCCAACTCCCGTTTGCTTCACACAGCAACAAGGCCTGGGAACGCCTCTGCTCATCCATCTCCCAAAGAAAACATGGACTACTGCCGCAAAAGACTCAGTCTTTCAGCCCTCCTGACAGTCACACATGTCACAAACTCCTTAAGGATCCATAGCCAGATCAGGCTGGTTCCTAACATTCCTTGTCCTTAAATCTTACCTACTTTCTTTGTCCATACCTCCTTACACTAACCGTAAGGCTGCCTGTGAGGAGCTCTAACTAGAGCAAATGAGAAAAGAACAAGTGGCGGCAACTGGGGCTCCAGGGCTCTGAAATAAAATCCTGCCAAAACCCACCAAAGGGGAGAATGAACAGGATCCCAAACACACAGCAGTGATTATGGCGCCAACACAGGTGTGTCATGCTGCAGCATACAGGAGGAAGCGAAGCGCAGACGTGCTGTGGCCTGATGACTTGTTGTCCGCTAGTTTCCATTCTCTTCTTCAGTGAGAGAAGTCTGGATTGTACCTGCAGACGCAGAGTAAAGATTTCATTTCAAAATCTCCCTTGGCACCAGGTTTGCTTAGTGACTAGGTTGTTTTTAGTAGTGTCTCATAAAGAGAGAGAGAGAGAGAGAGAGAGAGAGAGAGAGAGAGAGCGAGCTTGCCTTCTTCATGTCTTCCTCTGTGGTACTTGGCCAAAATGAAACTGTGTTGGAGTAGAAGGTCGTCCTTGTGTCTTGAAATTGTGAAACAACATGGTAGAAAGAGAGCAAGTGCGTGATAATCAAGAAGCCATCTACCATACTCGGTTTCTTGAGGAAGAACTCAGTCTCTTTGTTGTTTAAACATATGTTGTACTTGGTAATTTTTTAAGCTTTTTATTGATTCTTTGTGAATTTTACATCATGCACCTCAACCTCACTAATCTCCCCATTCTATCATATCTGCCCTCTGCTTTTGCAACCTCCCTCCCCCAAATGAAATAAAATAAGATAGAATAAAGAAAAAAAATTGTCATGGAACTGTTGTGTGTTATTGTGTGTCCCACACGTTTATTTGCAAATGTTCACTGCAATGAGTCACTGGTCAGATCTGAGGCCTCGGGCTTCTGCTACTCTATCAATACTGGATCCTCACTGGACTGGAACTCCTCTCTGATATCCTGTTGTTGTCCTGTGTCATGTAGATCCTGCAGCTTTGGATTTGCAGGACCAGCCCCGTCACACACTCCAGCAGCTCATAGATGGGGTGGATGTTGGGGTGGGCCAACTCAAAGCCCTGGAGCTGGGCCTGGGTGGTAGTTTAGTTGGTCAGCCTACCTGCTCTCCTGCAGCCAGCTCTCCTGCAGCCAGCTCTCCTGCAGCCAGCTCTCCTGCAGCCAGCTCTCTTCAGCACTGCCCTGGCTACATCATGCAGCGCTGCGGCAGGCAAGGGGCAGGAGCACAGGGACAGGGACAGCCCTGCTGTGTGCTACAGGTGGAGAGGAGAGAGGCACCTGTCAGGGGCACACCCTCGGGGCTGCCTCATCTGTTCCCTGCCAACCAGGGTCAGCTCTGCTGTACTGCCCAGGTGACAGGCAGGGCCAGCTCCACACAGTGCCTCAAGGGGACAGACCAGATCAGGGACTTTTCATGGCCTTGGAGGTTACTCAGGCCACAGACATCTGCACAGACCCCAGCTGCAGCAGGACCATAGACCTAGACACAGCCCTCAGCAGCAGCCTGGGCCAGGGCCTCAGCAGGCCCACAGCCATTTGGTTCTCCAGTTCCCCATTCTCCGCAGTGTATGAACCCCAGCTTTGCTTTCTTCCCCACCCCTCTACTGAGTGCAGCGTCTTTCCTGTCCCCCTGTCCCCCAGTAGCCGCAGCGCTTGAGTGTCTTTCTTCCAGCCTCCCTGTGCTGGTGGGACTCTGCTTTGGATTTTCTAACATAGCTTAAGTGTATTTGGATATATTTTCTCTTTTAGAAACTCATATCAGTGAAATCCAAAAATTAATTGTATCATTCTATTAGAGCCATCTCCAAAACAAGAGCTTAAATCCTAAAAAATTTATTCAACATAGATTGACACTTTGTATTCCTTAATTACAATAAAAACAGATGTACAGTAAAATATAACATGCAATATGGTAACCCTGTTTTCAGTTACAATGACTATCTGGACAGTTTTCTCCTGGTAAAAGTCCTTATCAAAGTAGGTGATTTACTTTTCCTCTAACACAGTTGCAGTGGCCTAAATTATACATTCGTGTTCTTCTTCAGATTCCCCAGGAGCTGGATGGGCCCACACTAGGGCATCTGGATGTGTGCCCCATGGCCTAGGCAACACTATGGACTGTGAGCATTCTGAGCAAAGGAAGCATGCAGAGCGCTGACGGACATTAGAAATACCTAGCCTGGTGTCCTGGCATCACGGTGCCCACCCAATTTGATCCTGGATACAAGCCTGCTTGCCAAGCACTGGCCTGGGCGGGGGGTGACAAAGGGCACAGAAAGAGGGTTAGGTGACTGTAGAATAGTGTGTGTGGCTAACACATGCAGCGTGACCAGGAGCGCACAGGGTAAGAAAGGAGTGGGCCTCTCAGGGGGTGTCCCAGATCAATGACATTATCTACGCCTTAGATATGGGTCTCCTCACAGAGTCAGAAGTGAGAAGAGGCTTGAATGGAGGGTGGTCACCAACAAAGAAACCTAGAGCAAATTGATCGGCTGGCATGATGTGAAACGTTATTTGTGGCGTGTCTTTCTGTTGGAAAGCAAAGGCTACACCTGTGCTAGTATTCACTAGCTGCTTTAGACCATGACCTTCTCTCCTTGACTTATAAGAATGACAGAAAATCCTAGCATAATTCAATATATTTTTAGAGGTTACTGATAAGTAGAAACACTAAGCACATTTTTAAAAACCAAGGGCAACCAATCTTAAAAATTTCACTTTCCTTGCTCCCTCCCCAAGTCAGGATAAAGGTCAAGATTTCAGACAGTACACTGTATATAATAGACACTAAAAATATATGTTGAAAGGAAATTGCATGGGCCTTGTACGTTGGCACCTCATAGTCTATTTGAAGTTTGGCAAACTGAATTGGATTCAAGAATAGTGTACAATCCTCTGGGAAAATATTCACAGGCAAACAGCTACAAGGATATACATTTTCCTTTGTTAAAACTTGTGTCTAAATCCAAATATTGGCCTTGGCATTTCCTAACTGCTGGCTCCTCTGAATGTTACCGTGTCAAACTATTTGCATTGGAAAGCAAAAATCCTGTTTGGAAATATCCCTGGTTATAAGATTACCATGCACCTGACCATTATGCATTTTTATATTGAAAATCCCCAGAAGAAAAGGGTCATTTTAAAATATCATCTATTTGTTAGACTGAAGACAGACTAATTCATGACTATGGTCAGTGGGAAAATTATTTTTGCTATGATTTTCAGTGGCTTTCCTGTATTGACTTATTAAACAGTAGCTTTTTTAAAGTCTGAAAATTGAGGATGACAAAAGTCTTTAATTAAACTGGATTGGGGGAGGGATGCTGCTGTCTGTGTGGCAAAAGGCTTGCTATTACTCTTACTGCTAATAGTTTCCTGACCCCAAAGTCTCTGAGGGAAACAAGTGGCCTGGTAGAAGGGTCTCTTTGCTCAATGAGAATAAACCCAGGAGTCTTACTTCAACAGTTGTCTGGGTCCGCTCCCAGTTCTGACTCTGGTGGGGCAACACATTTGGCCTCCCTAACAAGCTCCATGTGATGTTAATAGACCTCGCTGAGAAGCGTAACTCTCCAACGGGCTGTGGAGAGCTGGAAATGCCTGGGCTGTCTTTGGACCCATTTTAAAAGGTGGAAGTCAGCGGCAGGAGAGTAGCTGCTGAGCTCCGGCCAGGAGAATTGGAACTCACGGGAAATCAAGACTTCCGTTGAATTCCCCACGATTTTAGCATTAAAACCAGAACTCCCTCTCTCTCTTTCTCTCTGTCTGTCTCTCTCTCACACACACCACCGTCCCCTCCCTCCACCCCCAGACCTGCAAGACCTGAGACTCTCTCCCGCCGCTGGGCTGCTCTTGCTCTGCCCCACCCCAGATTTGACAATCGAAACACAGATTGGACCAGAGCCGGCTTGGTCACGGTCAGCTTTCCCTGAGATTCCATGTTCATGTTCGGCCTCCCCAAGCTGCTCCCCCTTTCACATGACTTGGTGTCCCCCAAGCTCGTAGCCAGAAGTGTGTATGCAGGTGGGATGAAGCCGAGAGAGAGAGGCGCAGGCACACGAGGGTGCCCTTGGGTCCAATACTCCCGCCTCACCTCTCTCTAGTGGGTGTCGCCCAGCAAAGAGCGCCTGGGGCTGGCCACCCAAGCCTGATTTGGAATCGCCAGGGCGACGTCCCATGGCTGGGGTGTCGGTCCAGCGGCCTGTGGACCGACTACTTTCCTCTCCAGCAAAGAGGCCCGGGTTCAAGGCAAGGGAACCAAGTGGTGAGCGAGCTCGCTGGAGGCCACACTCAGACCCTGGAGCACGCCACGAAGTGTTCGGCCTGCGCCTCTAGGGGGCGCTGCGGCCCTTCTCGCGCGCTGAGGAGCTGCAGGCTGCCAGGCACTTTCCCGCCTTGTCCCAATCGAAGGCCCGAGACCCAGCCAGGTTCTTAGAAGAGGGAATTCTTCATCCCGGCCCCTCTGCACCCTCAACCCCGCATCTGAAGCGTGCAAGCCTCTCTGCTCCCCGGGCCCCCTCTCCGCCCTGTGACTGGAGCTTGTGCACTTCAGTCGAGCTATGCTTTCAGGTCCTCCAGGTCAGGAAAGCAGCAGAGTGTCCGCTCCGCCGAGAAAAGAGAGCCAGGGGCCTGGAGGCCGGCCCTCAGAGGGACCCGGGAAGAAGGCCGCATTCCACAGTCCGATTTTAAAGGGTGTAAGTTACTTAGGGCGTCCACAGTCCACCCCAGGGTGTCTGTGTCTGCCACCTGCTGATCCACCTGCGGACTCCTGGGTGGGCCACACGCGCACACGCGAGCGCACACACACACGCACACACTCACGCACACACCCACGCACACGCGCACACACAGACACAGACACGCACACACACAGACATGCACGCGCACACACGCACGCACACACACACACAAACGCACACACACTCGCGCGTGCACACACACACACACACACACACACGCACACGGGCTCCTCTCTGGATTTCCTGTTAGGCCTCCTCTCTTCCTCCCACAGCGCGAAGCGCCCAGCGCGCTCCAGGTCAGTGGGTCACCCTGTCCCGGCAAGGGTCCGCGGTGTGGAAGGCGCAGAACCCCGCGACGGCAGTGAGCGGTCCGCGGACTTTGCAGGTGGCCTGGCTCCGGGGCCTGGGCCGCCGCCGAGCGGAACGGGTGGGCTGGTGTTTGCGTCGGGCCGGGTTGCGGGGCCACCGGCGAGCGGGCGGGCTCGGGCCCCGGGGATTGCGAGCGCCGGGGAGAGCGAGCGCCGAGCAGCGCCGGGCCGCGCCGTCGGCCCCGCGCGGGCTGCGGCCTGGAACGCGGGGCCCAGCGCCCGCCGGCCTC
>NW_026585644.1:60606059-60671604 GCF_907164565.1 Psammomys obesus
GGCGCCGCGGCTGGGCGGGTCGCCGCGGCTGGGCGGGTCGCCGCCGTGGAACCCACTCGGGAAGGAGTCCCTAACCCGCACCCTTCGGGGCGCCGTCCTCCCACCGCGCGGCGCCGCGAGGCCTCCCGCACAGGGCGTGTCGGGCTCACAGTGTGCTCCTTGCTAACATAAGAACGGGCGGGGCGTCTGCTATTCCTGAATTACGTTTTCCAAAGCAACGAAAATTTCTGTTCACCTCGACCAGAGGAAGATAAAAAGGCCTCTATGTCCATGAGATGCTGCCCGCAGCGTCGCCTGCTCCCCGCTCCCCGCCGACAGACCTTACCTGCGTCCGTCCACTTCCTCGCAGACCGTGAGGGGAGGCCAGCGAAAGCATCTGTTGGCAGAACGCTTTTGAATTGTACAGTTTCTTTAAAAGATCGATGCGTCGCCAAGAACCGGCCAGCGAAAGGGCCCTCCACGCGTCGTCTGGGACCGGGGTCGGTTTGCTTAGCTGTGTTGGGCATCGAGGCTGAAATGGAGCCGCTGGAAGGGCATCGCCGGTCACTCGTTTCCAGAGGGGCTAGGATGCCTTCTCGTTTACACGCTTACAAAACTAAACCTTCAGGAGAACCAGGAAACCTAACAGTCAAATTCGATTAATTTTTACGGGCGGCTGAACAATGACCTCAATTTTTGCTGAGAGTGAAGATAATGCATGTTTTGAGACACTGGAATAGCATTTTCCTGAAATTTTAAAATGATTGTTCTTCACCCATTCCAGATGGGCTCTTTATTGTCTGCCAATGGATTGCAGATGCCCACTCCCTTGCCCAAGTTGGTTAGCTGCTTATGAAATGTACATTAGCTGATTAAAGCATCGATAGTGGAAGAAATTTCTTCTGGAACATTCCACATGCCTCTGCACTGATCACGAAATTAGTCAGTTGTCGCCTTCGTAAACAAACTTCGTTTTGAAAACGGGAGGAAACCAGACTGCACATATAGCCCTAATTGACCGAAAGTGTGGACAGAGTACTTTTACCCTGGGGGAGGGCGGTGTGTGCTGTCGAAGGAGATCTGGGCGTGATGGCCGTAGCCCCTTGAAACAGATGGCTGCATTAAACCTGTTAAGACGTGGAAATGAAGCCAGCCGGCTAACCACGTAAAAGTACAAAATGAGAAATGCCCTTTGGACTTCTCTGCGGAGTCGGAAGAGCAAAGCCCCAGCAGCTGAGCTTCCCGCGGAGTAGGGAAAAGTGCCCTCCAAAAGGAGAGGATGGGCGTGGTCTCCGTGTGTGCGGCCCGAATTGAGTCACCTTGTGTGTGGGTTGACAGAAACCTCCAGCCAACCTGTGCCTTTAAGACTCAGTTGCTATCCAAACACAAGTAAACAGAGTGGACCATTAGCGGCGCCGGGAGGGAGGCGGGGCCGGGAGGGCGGCCGCGGGGAGGGGGCGGGGCCGCTACTAAAGCGGGGACCGGGACCCCGCGCAGCCTGGGCGGGCCGCGGGCAGCCGTGAGCTCTGCGCGCCCGCGGCGGGAGGGTGATGGCCCTGCGGGGCTCCGGGCTCCGGCGGCGCCCTCGCTCGGCGGCCAGAGGCGGGCCTAGGCGCCCGGGGCTGGGCGAGCGCTGAGCCCTGCGCGGAGAAGGATCGCTCCTTCCCCTCCGCGTCCGCGGACTGGCGGGGACCGCGTCCCGCTGTCGCTCTCGCTCCCAGATCATGTCCTCGGTTCCCGGGACGCCGCGCCGAACCAGAGGTCCGCCCAGCCTGGCCCTCGGGCCCTTCCCGAGCTGCGCGTCCGGCCGCCCGGACCTAGCCTGACCTGCGGGGCCCCGGCAGACCCGGGTGCTGGCGGTGAGTGCGCTCCCCCCCCCGCGGTAGCCGTCCCGGGAAGAGAGGGGAGGGCGCTCGCGGGGCCCCGGCCCGGCCCTGGGTTTGCCTTGCTCGGATCCCACTCCCGCTGATAGGCTCGCGGCGCTGTGTGCGCTGCCCCTTAGTTTTGCTGAGGGAGACTGGCCCGTTGGGCCGCTCTCCTCAAGTCCAGCCGTCGTACTTCGTGGCCACGTCCCACCGGCCGTGGGTCGCGCCCGGTCCAGCAAGGCCGGGCCCGCGCTTCCTAAGCTCGAGGGGGGACACACACGGTGTGCTCAGCCGGCTGCTCCGAAAGCCGTTGCACTGTCCGAGCGCGCGCTGGCCTCTTCCTACTGCGCCCCTCGCCGACAGGGCAGCGGGCGAGCTCCCCAGCGGCTGAGACGCTCGCTCGCGTGGTGGAGAAATAGCCCGGCAAGGAGCCGGGGTTGTAGGAGGGCGGGCGGGCGGGCAAGGTGTGTGGAGGCCCCGGCGCTGGATGGGTCTCCCTACCTGGGAGCAGAGAACAAAAGAGCACCGACTGCGCCCGAAGCGAAACTGGGTGCACACAGCTACTGTGCTCCGCAAACCGCGATCTTGGACAGAACGAGAAAATGATCCGGGGAGCGAGGGTGCGGAAGGCATCTTAATTTAATTAACTCCTTGGGAAGGCAGAGGCACAGAGAAGGGGCAGGAACCTGTGGCTGCCCCCCCCCCCCAACAAGTCCTTCTACCCCATCGTGATCTTAGATCTCTTTCTACTGTAACCCTCTGGCTTATCTAAAAGTCTGTTGTACTGAACTGAAATTCAGCAAGCGTGCCTATCCATCCATCCGTCATTTAACTCAGAAACCAATACACAGGGTTTAGCAGAGGACCCCAAACTGTATTATTTTTAGATAAGTCAGTATAACGACTGGAGGTTTTTTAAATCCTTTTACCAGGGACCCTGTGTTCTCCCGTGTGTCAAAAATTTTACCAAACTGGAATTAATATGTACAACTCTCCCTTGCTGACAGCCGGTGGAACTAAATTTAACAAATGTCTGACATGCCTGGGGATTCCATTGCGAACTGATAAAGAAATGTAGTCTTATCCGCACTGAACTTTCTCTCCTCGCAAAATTAAAAGTGGCAGTCACTGAGGTGGAGTGTGCTCCGGCCCCAACAAAACGAAAGTACCTCAGGTCTGTGCATTGACTTAAGCACAGTTAGCTTAAGTCGCAGACACTGTTAGCGACAAACAGGAGCCCGGGCGTCTCAGCTCCCTATTTATTACGGCGTTGGTGTTTGGTAGGTGTTGAGGGGAATTCTGCTGGTGGAAGAGTTTCAGAGGGCACACTGGCTTGCCCTCCTCTGCCAGGTGACTCTTGAAAATTAAAGCAAACTTCCATGAAGTGCCAATACGGAACCAGCAGAAATTACAAACGTCTCGTTTCTGCAGTGTAAACGTTTGGGAGGAGGAAAGCCACACTCAGGTCTCTTCAGACAGAATTAAGATTGTGACCTTTATGGCAAAGTTTACTTAGAGCATTTAGAGTCAAAAATCGTCAATTTTGATAGTCTCCTGCCCCGAGCAGCCTTTGCTGAGAAGAATGCGTTGCTGTATTTATTTCCAAGAAATCTAGTCTGGGAATACCCCCCCCCGAAAAAAATTTAGGTTTCATTTTGATGCAGGAGAGAGGCTGCTTTTCAACACTAGAGGAAAATGCTTTGACTCTGGAAAAATCCTCATTGCCCATGGAGAAGGAAATAAAGATGTTTATTTTTTTAATTAAAGAGAAAATAGTGATATTACACACGCACACTTCATAACGAGAAGGTCTGAGAGTTGCGGCTGAACAAAAGTGAATAGTGATTTGTGCGGTGGGAAAGTTTATTACTAACGGGAGTTTACGGTTTCGGTTGAATGGTCTGACTGAGACCCTCTGACTGTTACACACCTCTCATTAACTCCCTGCCTGAACTCCCAGGCCGCACACCACCAGGCAGAAGCAGTTCATTAATAAATCTCTTGTCTCCAAACTGTTCCAAACAGTGGAGGAAGGTGGGGGCCAGAGAAGCGGCTGCTCCCAGCCAGAGCGCTGTCATTAACGCGGCCTCCTAAGCCTGCTGGCAGACAGACGCCCAAGCACCACTTCAGAACGCTTTGGGGTAGAAAATATGGTGCAAAAATGATGAGGTGGGCAGAGAGATCTGGGCAGGCCTTTCATCTCCCTGACTAGTCCAGAACCTCGGGTGTCAGGGTTAGTGGTGCACCTGGCCAGCTTGCTTCCTTGGCTGGCGACGCTCTTAGCTCTAAACCCTGGCTTGGGGGCCACCTAGGTGGCTGCCAGAACCTGCTTCTAACAGGGGTTGGCTGCGGGAGACGGTGGTTCCACTGTGACCGCAGCTGAGGGGCTCCAGGGAACCCGCTCCCGCACCCTGCGCGAGGACCCCCAGCAGATCCTTTCCCTGCGGCCTCCTGGGCCTCACCCCTTTCCTCTCCTCCCAGGGCTCCCCGGGTGGCAGACCAGGAAGCAGCCCCTTCTCCCTAGAGCCCAGCTACCAGTCTTGGAAAGGGGGTTCCGAACTTTCTGCATCCTCACCCAGGGGAACCAGGCTGGAGTCTGAACTGCCTTGAAAGGGATCCTGGTGGGGGTGGGAGGAGACCAGACCCCAAGGAAGAGGGGTGAGTCCTGGTGAACCTAACCCCCGAGATGGCACTTTTCTTTCCTGCGGTGCCCTCCCTGCTGGTGAATGGGACTAAGGCAGAGAAAGAAAACGAAAAGCAGCAAGGTCAGCAGGAGAAGACGCGGAGCCTTGCTAGAGCCGAGGAGGTCGGAGAGCTCGGGGCGAGAAAGGCGCCCTGAGAAGGACGCTGCTTGGGGAGAACCTGGGCCGGCACGTGGCTCGAACCAGGCTTTGGGGTTCCAGATCAGAACCACAACCCGCAGTCTGTCCCAGGGGCTTGCGAGCTCCACGCGCTACCAGTGGCTCTGCGGCCTGCGGGTCTTCACCCTCATCCTGGGGATCTCCCTCCTAGGGGGAGGCGCGCACCAAGGGTGCCGGCTGGTAGGCGCCGGGGCCGCTCTCTCCCTGGCCTGAGCCCCCTCTCCCGGAATCCGGTCTTCCTCGAAGGCCGCTTGCTGCCCAGGCCCTGGCACTCACCGTGCGGACTCACGGGCTGGTCCTGGAGACTGGAGGAAGCTTAGGAGGCGCCGCGGCCCACGTCGCCCTAGGACTCCGGGCTGGCTAATAACCAGTCTCCCTCCCGTCCCCTCTCTCTCCCCGATATTTTCAGGGCTTCCTGTGCCTGCTGCCGTTTCGGGGGCTTTTTCCCTCTCCCGCTCTCCGGCCTCTGAGACCTGGAAGACAGGGGCGGCTCCCGGCCCCCCTCGGGAGCTCTCCGGAAGATGGGGAGCAAGGCCCTGCCGGCGCCCATCCCGCTGCACCCGTCGCTGCAGCTCACCAACTACTCCTTCCTGCAGGCGGTGAACACCTTCCCCGCCGCGGTGGACCACCTGCAGGGCCTGTACGGGCTCAGCGCCGTGCAGGCCATGCACATGAACCACTGGACGCTGGGCTACCCCGGGGTGCACGAGCTCGCCCGCTCCGCCCTCGCCGAGGTGGCGGCCGCGCAGGGCCTGGTGGACGCCCGCTTCCCGCTCCCCGCGCTGCCCCTCACCACGCACCTGCTCCACCCCAAGCAGGGCGCCATCGCCCACGTCCTCCCCGCCCTGCACAAGGACCGGCCCCGATTTGACTTTGCCAACTTGGCGGTGGCCGCCACGCAAGAAGATCCCCCGAAGGTGGGAGACCTGAGCAAGCTGAGCCCGGGGCTGGGGGGCCCCGTCTCTGGCCTCGGGAAACTGACTCCAGACAGAAAGCCCTCCCGAGGGAGGCTGCCCTCCAAAACCAAGAAGGAGTTCATCTGCAAGTTCTGCGGCCGACACTTCACGAAATCCTACAATTTGCTCATCCACGAGAGGACGCACACGGACGAGAGGCCGTACACGTGTGACATCTGCCACAAGGCCTTCCGGAGGCAGGACCACCTCCGCGACCACAGGTGAGGCTGCGCAGACCGCGCTAAAATCCCCCCAGCCTGCCGCCCCCAGCCTGCCGCCCCCCCGCCTCCCCCCCCCCCCGCCTGCACCTCCCCCAGCCTGCCGCCCCCCAGCCTACATCTCTCCCCAGCCTGCACCTCCCCCAGCCTGCCGCCCCCCAGCCTACATCTCTCCCCAGCCTGCACCTCCCCCAGCCTGCCGCCCCCCAGCCTACACCTCCCCCCAGCCTGCACCTCCCCAAGCCTGCCGCCCCCCAGCCTACACCGCCCCCAAGCCTACACCTCCCCCCAGCCTGCACCTCCCCCAGCCTGCCGCCCCCCTAGCCTGCCCCCCCCCAGCCTGTCGCCCCCGCGTTCTTTGGGATGAGAAAGGGCCTCCCTCGGTCCCTGAACAGGAAAAATCCGGACTAGGCGCGAGGAATTGTTTTCTCTGGGTCGGCCTAGGTACCTAGCGAGGGGCTCGAGGCGGCAGGGCTGTGGGGTCCTCCCGCTAGTCTGGGTGAATAGGGCAGGTTTAGGCTGCTGTGGAGAATCTGCCGGGTTCCCTGGTTGCCCCCCCCCAATGCCCGAGAGCACTCGGTTTCTTATTCTTTGGGGGGGAGGTCTCGAGATCAGTGTATTTAGTAAGGGCTCCCACGTATTTCCACGCCCGGAATTAGTGAAGAACATCCGGTTAAAATAATTGTGCTAGGGTGTGGATGTTTCTCCGGCATCTATGCGTAGTTCTGAGATGGGACAGCGTCCTCGAGGATGTGTGGTGTGCGCAAAATCAGCCGCCACCCCACCCAGCCTTGCCTTTGGGCTCGATTTGGCCATTTTAAATCCCGGAGAAAAGCCTGGCGGCCTGGAGGGCCCTTTGGGCCGCTCTTCCAGCCCCAGAAGCAGGCCACAGAGGGCGGTCAAGTACAGCTAAAGCCGGACTGCTCGTGAATGTTTCGAAGAGTCTGTTAGCTGAGGTTAACCATAAACAGGATTACACAGAACGTCCAAAAACAACATAAATAATAGAAACTGTGCTTCCTTTGCCCTCTCGACATTTCGTTGGAGTAACTGTAATAAGAAAACCCTAAACTACGGGGATGATCATTTCAATGAACCCTTGTATTGATTTTCAGGTATATACATTCCAAAGAAAAGCCGTTCAAATGTCAGGAGTGTGGGAAAGGATTTTGTCAGTCTAGAACTCTAGCAGTTCACAAAACTTTACATATGCAGGTAAGTTTATTTTCTTCCTTTAAAAGTGAATGCTTCATTTTGTTTTTTAATTATGGCTTTACCAAAAGTGTTCAAGTCAGGATGTCTCGTTAACAGCTCTTCTTAGATTAGAGTTCTGGGGCGGAGGGAAAGCAACATTTTTTTTAAATATAAAATTATTATTATGTAACAAAGAACTTTTCTTAACGAATAGGCTGGAGGACTTATAATAAATTCTAATGGTAGTGGGGGTTTTGTTTTGTTTTTGTTTTTGGTCCCATCTGCTCTGCGTTTAAAATTTCCATGTTTGGGGGGAAATAAAGGTAACTTTGACAGTGGGGCCACGCTGCCATCCCATATGCTTTTTCCCAGGGGCCTCGTAATTGGTAGCTTTCAGGACGTTGAGGAATAGTTTAATTTTCCAGCAAACAGGAGCTTCATTCCCCGGGAGAATGCGGTTTCTTAGGAGAGAATTAGCTCCCCCCTTCTTGTCCTTGACACAGCGATGAAATATGAGGCCCACCGAGCTGGTCTTATCAGTGCAATTGGGCCTCTGCGGGGCGCCTGCTCGTGTGTTCACGATCGGCGGATTAGGAACTCAGACCTGGCCCTACAGGCCCCCTCTTCTGCTGTCATGCGCTTGTTATGTTAAGGCTTGAGACGGATGGGACAGAAATTGTCGAGGAGGGCGCAGTGGTGCTGTGAAGGATTAACCCTTTGCCTTGCTTCACATCTGAACAGGAATCTCCACACAAATGCCCCACATGTGGAAGAACCTTTAATCAGAGAAGTAATCTGAAAACTCACCTTCTCACCCATACAGACATCAAGCCCTACAGCTGCGAGCGGTGCGGGAAAGTGTTCAGGCGAAACTGTGATCTGCGGCGGCACAGCCTGACGCACACCCCGCGGCAGAACTTCTAGCGGTGCCCAGGATCGGTCCTGAGCGGCCTTGGCTCCCTCCCCCAGACGCTTCCCACCCCCGGGCCCACCCTCAGCCGAGGGGCCCACCCCACCCTCACTGACCCCAGCGCTTCCCCGGCTGCAGCTGCACCTGCAGCTCCAGGGACCTGTCTGTTCTTCCGGAAGACAGAACTCTCTAGAAAGCCGCGCACTACCCCTGCAGCCACCACCAGCCTGTGCTAGATCCTTGTAGATAGACATATTCACGGCTCATTTTAGAGCTCTGTACATAATGTCGTGGGTCTTAGTCCTGTTGTTTAGTTTGTTTTGATTCTTTTCGGATGCACCTAGACATGGAAACCGGAAAACAAATTTATCTTTAAAGACCATATTTTCAAAATAAAACCGTTCTTGAATCAATGCTTGCTGAGATGTGTATTGCTAGTCAACTTCTGTCCCTGCGTGTTCTGGAGGAGGGCAACTCCTGAAGAGTCGATGAGAAGGGTGTTCTCTCTTCCCAAGTTTTAAAAACAGGACTTCCAGTTCTCCCTCCGAACAAATCTGAGCACTTCCCTTTCCTGTACCGTGGCACTTTGCAAAGGGATCATGCCCTTTCTCTTTCAAATACATAAAATTGAATAGCCTTGGGGTCTTGTTTATTCTAGTCGTTGTGTTTATTAAGGTTGTTTCTTCAGGTAAGTGTACCATCGTAATCATTGTTGATAACTCTGTTTGCTGTTATACCCTTAAAAGGCCCTGATGGCAAGAAACACACAACCAGGGCAGAGAAGGGAGCTTGGTGTTCTGGAAGTCCTTGACCTGTCTGCTCTTAGCCTTTGAACACTGATTTCTTACTATAAACAGAGACTTTATCCTGCCTTTGGGGGGTCGAGTATAAAATTCTCCTGCAGATGGGGGGATACAAAGTGAATAAAGTGTAATTAATAAAATAAAGAAAAGAAATTCTCCTGCAGAACAGGAAGATACTGAAGATACCGGAAGAGGAAGAGGGAGAAACTACTTGTGTTTGCACACAATATTTCTTTCCAAGGGTGGAGATCAGCTCTGCCAGAAGGTTAGGATTTCTCCACAAGTGAAGTGAGTGAGGTCACTTGCCAAGTTTTGACCTTGGGAAAATGTCAAGTGTAGGCTGCTCCCAGTAGATGAGTGATGTGAAGCCGGTCAGTGTTTCCCAAGTGGGGCCGGAGCACAGGACAGTAGGACAGTGACAGTCCTGAAGTCAGTAGGATTTGGGTGGAAGGCTCTGGGTAGAGGTAAACAGCAGTGTGGTGCCAACCGAAAGAAAATGACTCAATTCGGAGAACACCCATGGAACCTGTGGCCCAGTGGCCCAGGAGGCTCTCATGAATAGTTTAATAGTAACAGGCAGAATTAGGCATCCTCAGATTTCTTTCTAAAACTTAATTTGTGCAAGGTTGGCTTGTTCAACCTTTAGGGATATCAAGCGACATGCCCTTTTAGGGATTTGAAGATAAGATTTGAAATTTCTCCCCAGTGATACAATTTCCCAGGACGTTTAAAGCATCTCAGATTCCTCCTGTAAGGGAGCTAGAAAAAGTCACCTCTCTGCCTCACAGGAGCTCCATCTCTACAACAAAGTGTCTCCTCAACTGTCTGTGTATCTATAACAACACAAATGCATCCCTAGAGAAAGCTCAAAGCCTTCACTAGGGGGGTCAGGACTGTGTGTGTGTGTGTGTGTGTGTGTGTGTGTGTGTGTATGTGTGTGTGTGTGTGTTGGTGTTTAGAGGAATTAAACAGCTGTTTGTTTTCTTCTGTTTGTACAAAACTAGCTCTGTGACCTCTGCTCCCCTTGCTATCTCAAGATTCTGCCTGCCTTGAAATGGAAGATTTGAATACTTTAGGGCAGGCTAGACATTGTCTGTCCCTAGAGAAACTAGAGAACCCTCCACCCTAATCTTTCAGGCATTTTCCATGTAGTCAGGCTCACAGCCCCAGCCACCCCTACATTCTACAAGCATCTTAGTTCCACTGCACAAATGTCAGCTAAATTATAAAAAATGACTCCTGTCCATTACCAAGATGCAAGCATGTCCTGGAGCCTACCACAGACATGGAGACTGATGCAGGGTATTGTTTCTTTCCCTTATTCTAGTTCATAAAACAAGACTCATAAGTGAATGAGGAAGCACAGAGGAGAAAGCCGAGAAGGCAGTTCCTCTTCCCATCCATATACCATTTCAAAAGCCAAGGTCAATTCACATACAATTTATTTCCTTATTCCTTAATTTAACAAATGTTTGTTGTATGCTTTTCAGTGCCAAATCTTGTGGCGGTTGCCACTTCTTTTTGGTTTCATTTTTGCTATTGTTTTATTTACAGACAAGGTCTTCCACTGCAGCCCAAGCTGGCCAAGAACTTACTTTGTATCCACACTGGCTTTCATTCTTCTACCTCGCCCCCACACCCACACACATGCTGGAAAAACAGGCATGGGCCACCACACCTTGCTTTGCACTGCTTTTTTATTATCTGTTTTGCCTTGATGCATCTAGTGGCACATTTTAGGAATCTTGACTGCTTGACTTTAAAATCTTTAAAAATCTATGTGATAGAGCTTAGTTTAATAGCTACAGTTTAATAGATATAGTCAGATGGTACTGTGCTCTGTCTGTTGACTCCAAACATTCTTCATGATTACAGGTAAAGTTCTGAATAGTCGATTCTGCTCCAAACTCTGAGGGTTTTTTCTCTCTCTCTTTTTTATGCTCAAGTATGCAGGAAATGAATCTTGTGTGAGGCACTCTCTTAAGATACTGTGACAACAAGGCAGATCTTGTGTCTTGGGAAATAGAGCTGCTAGATTTTTTTAGTTCAGGGAAGAGTTATTGTTTATGTTTTAGATTAGCCTGTTTTTCCTTATTCACTCCATTATAGTCAGCTTATGAATCAATTGCCTTGACTAAAGACTGAGAGGAGGAAGGATCACCAATCACAGCCATAGTACAGATATTAATGAACAGCAGTTACAAATTGCCACTGAGTTGTCAGTGTTATATCATCTTGTCATCTGTGTGTGAGACCTGAAGAACATTTATGAATATTAATTACATTGTAACCAATTGCCTGTGTGAAATTATGAGTGAGTGTTAGGTGCTAGAATGGCACTTAGCTCGAAATGCAGGTCATTGTAGCAAAGCACTTTATTACTGCAGAAATTAGTATTATTATTTTGCTATATGTTGTTGTGTAAGAGGAAAACTTCACAAACTCTAACTCTAAGACAACTACATATTTTAAGAGTCAGCAAATTCAAAGTCTAAAATTATAAATAGATCCAATTACCCCTGGTGATAAAATAAAAAAAAAAAAACAACACTGAGAATTTCTTCAGTTCATTTTTCAAATGTTAGTATAGACATTTGAACTTCTTCACTTAAATATTTAGACACCTCTGTCTCAATTCTGGACAGGCAGCCAGCTCTTGGGAGGTGCTTGGGAAACAGAAGACTGTCATTATAGGTGACAACACATCTGGATTTAACACTATGGAGAAACTACAGAAAATTTTAATATGAGATCAGTATGGACATGAGTTGCTTTTCTTGTTACCATGTAGTTTTAATGTTGTTGTAACGAGGAAGGAGAGCGGACTGAGAAACCTTGTAGCGCACTGCAGACCCTGTGCTGTGGAGGACTACTTGTAGTTACATTCACCAGTGTGTTTTCTGGAGACTGTATTTCTCAATTTTTCCTTCCAGCATGTCACTTGACATTGATAGCCACTACTGATGACAGCAATGAGCAATAAAGGGGGGTGGAGATGCAGAATGATTCAGCTCTGATGACCTGAGATAATTCAAGTTCACTCTTGTTTCTTTTCTTCTTTTTATAACTTATTGCCTGCACCCTCACACACATTATCTTATTATCTAAGCTATGTGTTTTTTTTTCTTGAAATGACCCAAAATAAAAATTGATAGTTAAAACAAAAAACTGTAAGTAACCTTAAAAGCTACCTCATACACACATACAATTAAGTAAATTATGCCATATCTGTTAGGGTGATTTTTAATGAAGGAAATAGAAAATCTAACTAAGTAGGGGCTTCAACAATAGAGGATTCTTCTTTTATTTGATAAGATGTTTCAAGAAGGGGCTCTAAGGATTTGTAATTTACTGAAGTGACAAGGTCATCTAGTTGTACCCATTTTTTTTCTGTTCCTCCATTTTTACTGTATAGGCTGGGTCTCCCTTCATGGCCACAAGATGGCTGCAGCAGCTCCAAGCACCAGGGCATTGTTTCTTCATCAAATCGCAGAGGATAAAGAGGTGATCTCTTCCTCGTGTGTGTCACTTTTTAAGAACCAAGAGTCTCTCACACAATCCACCTGTAGACCTGCCCTTGACTCTTCTTGTCTGAAAAAAATAAGCCCGTTACCCTCAGCCAATCACTAACAAGGAGAACAAAATTATAGTGTAACTGACTACCTAAAAATCAGTTAGTCAGTCTTCCCTGATGCCCAGGACTACCAAAAGAAGAAAGAAGAAAAAAACAAGTAGGAGGAGGACAGAAAAGCAAGCTATTGTGACTAGAAGGCAGGCGTTAGAAAAAAGTTCTGAAGGGCTGTGGAGATGCCTCAGCCAGTAAACTGCTTGTCCCACAAGCCTGAGTTCAAGCCACAGCATGCACTTAAAAACCCCATGTGCTGGAGCCCAGCTGAAATCCTAGTGCTGGAAAGGCAGAGACAGTGCTCAAAATACAATTTCTGATATTGACCTCTGGCCTCCACATTCACTTGTATATACGTGATCACACACACACACACACACACACACACACACACACACACACACACACCACTAGCAGCAGCAGCAGCAGAAACAACAACTAAAGCTTTCATTGTTAATCTTTGGATCTCCTCTATGGTAGGAGATGCTGATATCAGATACAGGATATCTATCACATATTCCTAATTTATTTTAACAATATAAAACAAAAGCAACCTTGCAAAAGCTAAACAAAAACAGACTTGCAGAAAATACACCAAAAATGTTAATAGCAGTGCTTCCTAAGTAATAAACTCAGGTTACCTTCTCCTTTTCCTTTTTGTACTCTCCTTCAAAATTTGTTTTTATTTTAAATAAAAAAAAAAAAACAATACATGGTATTTTAAAATTCTAACATAAAGCCTCACTGTGCTGACGGTATGTTTTTATCTTGATTTTTGACCTCTGATTGGTCGTTGCTGGTCTTTTTCACATACCCTCAACCTCACGAGGGTTCTAACCCACTTTCTGCATCTCGTTATATGTTTACTTTCTAGTTTCCTTTCCTTTCTTCCTTTATTTTACCCCAGAATTCCTTTTCCTGTCCTTTAGATTTCTTCATTCTGGGTCTGTGTTTTCTCCCCTTTCAGAGCTTCAATCTTTGCAGCCCAGCATTATTTAAGGTGTCAGTATTCAAGTATCCAAGGGCCTCTTTTACTGAGCCCGCCCTAACCCCTTGGGTGAGTTGGAATTTCTGGTGATAAAGAGTAAGGTCTCTATTTTAAACAAACACTTCAGGTAGTTCTTATGTGTATTAGAGCCGGAGAACTTCTGAGTTAGCCTTTGACACCACCGCACCCTTTATCTTATCCATCAGCCATTTACTATGTGCGTACCGTAATAAAGACAAAGCAAACTGCAGCCCTCTTTTCTTTACTGACTCACTGGCCTTGAAGTTGTCAAATTTTTCTCTGCCCTGATTCCTACTGCTCTTCCATAGTCTCTTCCATCTACTTTTCTATTATTGCTGCCCCGAATTTTAATTTCTTCTTTTCCTATCAGTAGACATTTTTGGCTTTGATATCTTATTTCTTCATTCTTTGTCCTCTTAATCTACTCACACACACAAAAAGGAACAGAGTGCAATGTTTGATTAAACGAGATCATAGGGTAAAAAAGGAAGAATGGAACAGACATCACAGTAAAAATAATTTTGTTTTCAATTTGTTCATTATTGTAATTGAATAACTTTTTATTTTCACCTCTGTATGATGAATATTAGTTGGCTGTAGAAATACTTTATATACTGAAATATGAGTGTATGATAGTTTTAAAGTAAGACCTAATTTAGATTGCTTTTTAGATTTTTAAAAATATTAACAACACACTAAAAACTTGGAGCAGGAGCCTTTTGAGATACAGCTGTGGAACTGTTAATGGACAGTTAAAACCTTGTAAAATACAGGTTCCCACTCTGCCACTCAGAGTGGCTGCTCAGCACGCAACGTCTATGCTCTCATTAGCACGCACATAAGTGCAGCTCCAGAAAAGTGCTGTCGACATCACAAAAGGTAGAAAATAAGAAACCACATCATTTCCACCCCATCAACATTTCAGTTCAATAAAAACAAGTGAGATTTGTACCTCAGACAGTTCTTTTGTTTTCATAGAACTGTTAAGTTTTAGAGAATCCATAGGAAACTATTGGCCAAAAGTAATGCTTTCTCACTGGAAAATAAGTACATTTATTTTTTAGCTGATAAAGGCAAGCACGTTTATTGTAAAAAATAAAAATAAAAACCTGACATAGTAAAGAAATCTGTTAAGGAAGTTTTAAAAATCTGTTACTTCTGCCCTGTTAATGAATCATCTAATTCCATTTCCAGGGGTTAACATTGTGAGTGTAAGCCGTTGTGTGTGCTTCTGCGCGCGCGCGCACGCACACACACACACACACACACACACACACACACACAGTTAAACTCTTTTGTAACTTTCTGCCATTTCCTTAGCAGAAACATTTTTTAAGATCAGACTTCATAGATCTGCCTCTAATACTACCAGGAGAAAAAACAAAAAACAAAACAAAACAAAAAAAACCACACACACTTTCAGAGCTGAAGATTGCATCTTGAGAATCTGAGACAGAGGAATAGGAAAATAATTCTGTAACTGGAATCATTTACAGAGTGCCATCTGTAACTGGCGGCTTTAGTCCCTGATCTTCATGAAGGCATCCGAGAGAGCGCCTAAAGGCTCTGAGGACTCTTCAAGGTGTGTCACATTACAGTTCGCGTCAGTGCACCTTGCTCTACCTTCCTGGCAAGAGCTGAAAGATACAGTTCTTAAATCCCCTGGTGACCCATTATCTATGGATCATTGACGAGATAGAATGTAATAGCTCCTGCCTCTTCACCAACATAAACTTCCCAGTGAAGTTCTTACTTTATCCAAATGAAAAAATCATGTCGGAGAAAAGAAACTACATTAAGTAGAAAGATGATGCAAAGGCTTTTCTATTCATTATTTTAATTTTTATTGTAGAGACCGAGACTGGGAAAGTTTTGGCATAATCTGTCTTCTAAGTGGATCGCCTGAAATACAAGGCACAAGTTCTAAAATCTGAGATACCAGTTAGTGGCAAGACATCGTGCCCACAGAACGACAGAATAAAATAGTGCAGTCAATATTGTGGATCAGAATTGATCATTTCCCATTATCTTGGTCTAAAATAATCGTGTTTCTCTATCTGAAAAATATTTCTTTTGTGAGTTGAGTCACAAAGACTCCTAACTCTCCAGGGGACGCTCGTAGGCCTCTACTGTGTTTACCATGTGGCATGGCTTTTGCAACATTTCACAGTGACAGTGTTGTGTTGTAAATATCACAGTGTGATGACAGGATGTGGCTATTGTTCTGTGTGGCCAATCCAGGGCCATCTAAAAGATCCCCATGTTATAATAACTGTCTTTGTTTCCAAAGGATCCTGCTGCCTCTACCTCTCTAGAGACAGAAAAGAAAAATGATAAAGAGAATGTTAAAAATGAACATATTATTAAAACTGATTAACTCTTTGTTTCCTGTTAGGCCAGAAAAGAAAAAATACAAATAATTTCACCACCCGTTTCAACAATAATACAAGCAAGTGATCAGTTCCTGTGGCTTAGACTAGTGAAAATATATTCCTTCAACTCAGTGGGCCCTTTAGAGAAACTCAAGCAGAAGGAGACATGAATAAGAATATTTTCAGATATATGAGATATGCACAAAGGCTTATTTATCTTGTGTGTTTTGTGGGGATTCTGCTGAAGGGTAAAACAACACTCTACCATTGATCAATCCCTGCACCCTGACATACTGAAAATTAAAAAAAAAACAAAACATAACTATCTAGTAACAGGGGAGTGGATTAAAAATCATATTCAAATGAGAGAATAGCAGGTGGTAGCTAAAATGACCACATCAACACTGAATTAGCACTAATGTCATATATTAAGAAGCAAGCTGAAGAATAGAAGCACACACCATTTATAGTTTGAGGATGCATAGCTTATCTGTATGATAGTGAAACTATAAAATGTTCTTGGAAATAATGAACATCAAAAGCTGGGTTAGAAGTAAGAAAAAAGAGAAAAGAGATGAAGAACTAATAAGTATTGACTGGGGACTTACTATTTATGGTTTTTTTCTTTAAGAGATATCTTAAGAAAATCCAGAGATTAAGATGCAACCCCTGAACAATGGCAGGATTGTGTTAAATTTGCCTAGATAGTTTTCTATATGGTTGAAGATTTCAGAATATCTCTGTCTCTCTGTCTCTCTGTCTGTCTCTCTCTCTAGCACTTGGTGTCAAATTCTGGGCCTCCCACAACCTAGATGAGTCCTCTCCCATTGAACTACTTCCCCAGCTCATGTGTGCTTGTGTGCACATGCGGGCACACACACACTTGCGCTTAAGGGTGTGCAATTATGAAGGCTAGAGCTGATTTCAGGTGCCCTCTTCAATTCCTCCCCATCTTATCTTTTGAGACAGAGTTTCTTACTAAGCCTGGAGCTCACTGATTCAGCCACACTAACTGGCAACCAAGCCCCAGAGATCCTCCTGTCTCTGCTTCCCCAGAAATGGGGTAACAGATGTATGCAGTTTTTGGGGGGTGGGTTCTGGGAATCTAAACTCAGATACTCAAGCTTGAATAGCAAGCATGTTACTTTAGCCCCCATATCAACTTTCCAAAGAATAACCAGGTATCATAACTGAAAAGGCTTTGGAGAAATGTCTATTATTAGATATTTAATAAGAAATTATTCGATGGTATTAGTGATGTGCTAGTGTGCTACAGAAATACTGTGTCTGTGCACTTGGAACTTATGTTCTCTGGAAAGAGACAAGATGAAGAAGAAGAAATAATTAAATGGGGACCCTAGAGAATATTTCACCTAAGGGTGATGAAGCAGAAGCACAGAAGAGTAAAATGATTTTTCCAAGAGGCAAACCATTTCTAGAACCGTCAGTCCAACCTTTTCCCAGACCCTCCCCTCGTCCCTGACACCCTCTCAATTAATATTATTGTAACAGTGTAAGCTAGTTCCCTTAAACCTAACAAAATAGCTATAAGTAATTTGAATATTTTGAACACGACATTAAATTTATACAATCTTCTTATTAGTGAGGTCAGCATTGTCTTCATTTCATGGGTGAAGAAAGGGTGAGGGGAGCAGCAGCAGGGTGGAGGGGCTTGTCTAAGCCTCTGTAGGTAATAAGTGACAGGTTTTAGATCAGAATGCAGAACTCTAATTAACTTAATGCGAAATCTTGAAATGTGTTGTAATAAATAACAATTAAAGAAAGAAATGTGTTCTTCCAGCCTTTCCGTTTCCATGTCAGTGTGCCTCGCTTTCACACCCTCCATGAGCCAAAGGTGCTCTTGGCACGGAAAGGAAAGGCACCTCCTCACTAAGATTTTGTCAGATGGCTTAACTACTTCTTTTCATTTTCAGAGTTGAAGAGTCATTGGTCATAAAGCTTAGCATCAGCTTTTGTTTACCTAAGTGTGCAAATTTTCTCCTCCAGGTGGGCTCGAAGAATGTTCAGGGTAATCATTTCCCAATCTAAGACCGCTCTAGTCAGACAGGCTGCTGGTGAGAAGTCACCCAGAGCTGGCAAGTAAGGAAAAGAGAAAGAAAATGCCCATGACGAGCAAATCCACTGGTGACATCACCTGCTTACCAGACCCTGGAATTCAGTTTCCGACAATTGTCTTCACTTCTGTCTATTAAAACAACCATTTTACATTGATAAAACCTGAAGGTGATCATTCCAGCTTTTTCCCACGTTCATTACTTGTAGAAATGAAATTCTCTTTTTTGGGTGGGGGGAATGTCAGGGTTTCTCTGTGTAGCCCTGCCTGTCCTAGAACTTGCTTTGTAGACCAAGCTATTTTTAACTTAGAAATCTGCCTGCCTCTGTCTCCCAAGTGCTGAGATTAAAGGTTTGCACCACCACCTGGTGAAATAAAATTCTTAAAAACAAAAGCAAACATTTTATTACCTGTGTGTACACCAGAGGACAACTTGCAGGAATTAAATCTATCCCTCTGCTTTGAGGGCCTCAGACTGACTCAGGCCACCAGCTGGGTGTCAGGCTCCTTCACCAGCTGCACCATCTTCTCTCTCACCTGCAATAACGTTCTTGAGGGAAAATGCATTTCAAGGCAAATTAAATACACAACTTGAGGACAAAGTATGGCTCAATATCACCACTCCCCGGAGGCCATGTGCAGGTTCACCTCTGTACTCCACACACTTCCTCACAACCCTGACCATAGCTGAGGGTGGGCATGCTCGACACTGACTGGTGCAGAGCACTCCGGAATCACTGGTTCTCTTCTCCTTCCTTGGTGATGTGTTGCCTTCGAAGGACTTCTCCAGCACCCTTATTAAGAACATCTGTGAGGAGCATCAGGATGAAGTGTTGAATTTCACCCATTTGGATTTCATTAAAGTGTCTATAGTTGTCAAGCATTTAGAAAGTCAAGACACTAAGAGTTTGGGGTTTGACCCAAAGGAAATTGGTCTTCATTTTAAGGCTAAACAGGAGAGATAAATGAGTCAAAGGGTTTTTTTTTTTCCTTGAGAGAGAGAAAGAGAGGGAAAAAGGAGATTTTTAAAAAATTCCTTTCAGATGTATGCTCTGAGAATAGAAACATCAGCAGCCATACATTCTACTGGTAACTTTTCCTTCTTGCCAAAACAAATGTGGGTTTATTTGCAGGTCCACATGCCAGAGTTCGTGGACCTTGGTGGACCCACAGGCTGACTTCAGAGAGCCCCTAAACTGTGAAACTTTAAGCAAAATGTCACATATATATAAACAAACATATGTGAGGTTTGTTTTTGCTTTTTTGTTTGTTCTTCTGACGAGAAGAACCTATAGCTGTCATCAGATTTTCATTGTCAGCTGTGATTCAAAAAAGGGCTAGTGAGACAGCTCAGTGGGGAAAGCCCTCGCCCAACCTGATGACCTGAGTTTGATCTCTCAAACCTATGTGGTGGACAATAACTCCAGAGCCTCCACACTTTTCCCATGACACAGTGTTTATCTGCACACACATGAACACATGCACGAAATAAATAGATGTAATAAAAATATTTTAAATTCCAGCCTCCAAAAATTATTAAGAAATGTTAGTTTACATTTTATTTATTATTTATTTTTAAACGTTCAGAATAAGCAGTTTTTAAATTTCTCTTTTTATTAAGAATACACAATGCCTATAATTTTTTGTTTTGTTTTTCAAGACAGGGTTTCTCTGTGTAGTCTTGGCTGTCCTGGACTCACTTTGTAGACCAGGCTGGCCTTGAACTCACACAGATCCACCTACCTCTGTCCCTGAGTGCTGGGATTACAGGTGTGTGCTGCCACAATTGGCTCTATAACATTTAAAATTCTACCAAAACATAATTATTTAAAAATATTTTGGTAATTCATGCAATCTCAGCTATGAGATTAAGTTTACCTGGACACACACTATGACCTAGCTGGGTTTAGCAAAATAATCTGACTGGTTCTTTACCATGAAAGGAGCAGTTTGGGTGCTATAAAAGCAGCATTTTTTCCTTGGAAAAAGGCAAAGCCGCCTAAAGTTTTTCTCTATTACATTCTGTGATAATAGGAGGTTTCCCTTTTAGTCAATCAGTTATGTTTTAATTATACTACAGTGGCATGAGTTAACTTATACTGTGACTTTCTGGGTGAAAACAGCAGCTCTGTAACATATATAGTGAATAACAGTCTGTGCAAACACATGTATGTATGTGTAACAAATATAATCAAAGAAAAAATGCCTATCAGTTTGAGAGTAAAGGGCATGGGAGGGAGGGAATGGGGAAGGCTGGAGGGAGGAGGGGAGGGGAAGTGATAGAATTCTATTTCAATTAAAAACATTTTGAATGGAAGGGGGCAGGGAAGAGATGAGGGAAGGAGGGTGGGATTGAGAGGAAAAGAGGGAGGGAGCTATGGCTGGGATATAAAGTGAATGACCTGTGATTAATATAAAAAATAAAAAATAAAACTAAAACATTTTGAAAAGAAAAATAACTTTGGACTTTTGGTAAAATTTAAAAAGTCATAATTCAAATTCAAATATAATATTTCTTTTCTGCACGTAATTTTTAACATGTTTTGACTAGATCCCATAGTTATATTTAGTTTTTAAAAATAGAGTATGTCATATACATTGAGCTAACAACATTTTCTTTTTCTGTGTGGTTTTCTGGCCTGCACAGATAAGAAGCATGAATCTTTGGTTAACAGACTGTCTGCCGCTTGTCTTTTCATAAGGGACAATATATAGGTTATGTTCCCCCTTGAGCTAACCAGCCCACCTGGTTTTATCTTTGCTTCTTGTGTGGCATGCCTTACTTGGCCACCTTCTTGAATTTCCTATGCTTTCAGTCAGTTTTCAGCTTATTATATGTGAACCTGGCTTGTTTCCAAATTAATTTGGCTGGTCTATTCATCTTTCCTATCCATTCTCAAAAGCCATGATTCACCCTCTTGATAGTCACTAAACCAAACTTTGTTCCAGGCTTTACCTTCTCAGCATCTCTGACATGTATTTACTGTACGTCAGTAATTTTTACTTATGATGTTTCTCAAGTGTCTTTATTCTCTCCTGAAGCTTTGCCTTTCTCTTTGACTTTGACTCAATATTTTCTTCTTTCTAATCTGCTCTTAAAAACAAACTTGAATATTAGTAAAGCATGTACTCTCATAGTGCTGCTAGTTCGTTGTTTTTATAGTTACAGATTTTTTTGTTGTTGTTCTTTAATTCCAGTCTCTACTTAAATAAGATTACAGGTTACAGTATAAAAATTATATCTCAATAAAACCAGCACAAAAACAGTAAAGCAACAACAGAGAAAGAATGAAGTAAATGAATTTCTATAAAACATTGTACCTGAAACATATCACTGTTTTATTCTTTAATATTAGAAAGCATCAGGTTAAAGATTCAATTTTCAGTCCTTTGAGAACTATCAGATGATAGTTGAGATATGATTTTGTGGAGTAATGTAATGCTTCCCACTAACCTTTCTTTTCCTTGTGGGGATCTCAGAGTTATGGTGACCAATCTACCTAGGACAGTAGATTGGCAAAGAAGATTCAACTATTAGTTTACAGGAATGCTTTAAATAATTTATTCCCATACAATTCTTCTTTTGGAAAGCAAAGAACAATTTTTAAAATGTTTTATTGTTATAATTTATTACAACTTACTCAATTTGTAACAAAGAACACTTTTTAAAAGTTTCTTCTAAAATGCATTTGCGATAGTAGATAGGCTGTTGAAGAAGTTTCAGCAGCCAGGTATGTGCTCTATCTGTAATCTTAAATTAGGATCAGTCTGTGAGACATAGCAACATTAACATGCTTTCTTTCCAAGGAGGGTTTCTGTTGTTGCTTGTTTTGTTTTCTGTATTCTAGCCTCACCTCCATCTCAGGTCTTTAGAAGCAATGCATAAGAAAACAAGACTTATCAAGGAAAGTAGGGTGTGGAGCTGGGGAGCCCAGGAGCATGTTTTCAGTGCTATGATCTTAATTATGTTTCAAGAAAAATAGAATATTTTTTACTTGGAAAGAGCTCAGGAAACGTCTTTGTCCATCTCTTGTACAGTATTAGTATCAGAAGAAACTCTTTCTAGGTTCTAGTGTACTCTGCCTCTGAATGTTAGGGACTGCAACATTTCGGGGTCAAACACCACCCCACAGAACCTTCCAGTGGTGAGTAAAAATCCTGCCCTCTAATTTCACTAAGACAATAAGTCTGGAGAAGTAGGGAAGAATCCGACTTATAAAAGCAGGTAACATATTTTGGTTGAACATCATAAAATGTGTGGATTCACTGGACAATGAACTCACAATGCCACCAAGCTCTCAGCAAATGGCATTGCTGAAATTTTTTTCTTTTTTCTTTAATCCAAACATGCCAGTGAAGTTAGCAAGTTTTCAGTTGTCCTGGGAGCTCTGCCAACAATTAGCAATAAGTCAACATTAGCACACCTAATGGGAGGAGAGGGAAGGAGTCAGAAGCTGATGCTTTTCTTTCCTCCTTTGGTGGTGTGGTGTGGAAGGAGGATTAGTTAACTGGCTGGAGCTGAGCCTTACTGGGCATGAAGCTCTTTAAGTCCTTGGCCTCGATTGACAGAACGATCGAGGGTTGAACACCCAGGCTGTCAAGAGGACTCATATCACTCTGACTTGCCTAATAACTGATCTGATAGCAGCACCCTCCACCTCTAACGAGGCAGCTCCATTGTCCTCACCTTGCAAGTTTTAACTTGTGCTCTCACGTTGACTCAAAGGGTCTAAAGCACATGATAGTGTGTCAATGGGCAAAGCCACATATTCTTTAAGAAATGAAAGAAAGAGAGAAAGAGAAAAAGAGAGAGAAAAAGAAGAAACTGCATACTGTGACAGCTCCCAAAGCAAAGCTCTGAGTGCCCACACCTGCCTGGCCTTTACGTGGCACATCCTCATCTCCTTAGTCATTCAAATAATAACTTCCAAAAACGTAAGAAAAAAACCCGAGTCACCCTGGTACCAAGCCTGAGAGAATGTGTATCAGCTTTGATCACACATTCTGGTTTGTGGGAAATGGACTGTCACAACCTGAGCACCTTCCTCAGCCCTTCCCTGGAAGCACTTTTCTTAAACGTTGCTTTTGATCATATTTTTAAGACATAATTAAGGATTCCTTTTCCCTAGTCATGCTTTCTCTTGAGCCTTCTGGAAACAATCCGTTGGAATTAGACGGATGTGGTTCCTCTCACAGGAGCTCTTGGTAATGATTATGGTTGCCTTGACGAAAGTATATGAGATAGAGTTGGCCTGGTGGGTGTGTCAACAGGAGTGGGTGCACTTTTTGTCTGTCTACACCCTGGGGTCCTATAAGGAGCACTAGGGTCTATCTGTAAACAGGATATATACCTCTGACTGAAATATTTTTTTCCTAATACTTATTCAATAGCCATTCGGTAAATCTTTTAGTACCATTGTATGTTAGGCTCTGTACAAACATATCTAAGAGACAAATAAGGAAAAAGAAACCCATGGTTATATTATGGTGCAGGTATTCATAGGCTTCCAAAGAAATGTGGAGACATTTCCTCTGTCAGTGAGGGTGGGAGGGCAGGGTGAAGGAGCAGTCACATGGAGAGGAGAAGACAACGGCATGGCGGAAGCGCTCAGTGAGCTTCTCCAGCAGAGGGAGACCACTTTGTTAATAATCAAACAAATAGCAACAAAGCATAATCCACAGAATATAAGTCTTTTTAAATGCTTTGACAAAAAGGAATTTGTCATTAAACACCTGAACCACACCATGTACATTAACAACTAATGTTTCCTCAAAGTCTGGTAATAAAAACACGTAATTAGCAAAGTATAACCCAGAATTTCCCACACTGCTTTGACCATAATTCTGCTCCATTGGAAAGATCTATTGCCATCCTGACATATGCAATTAACATTCTTAACCGAAGAGGCTAATTTTTCATGAAATATCTATTTGTTTGTTTTTTTTAAGGTCAATGAATAAATTCGAAGGACATTTGAGCTTTGCTTTGTTTCATGGGTAGCTATCACCATAAACTGGCTGATGGAGATGGCTTTTATAATGAGCAAAACAGGCCATGTCTTGGAGTCTGTTGCTAACCAAAGGCTCTGTGCGCCTCACCCAAAAATTTTGTATGGGGAGCTGAAAGTGGTGGGGCATGTCTGTTACCCCAGCGCTCAGGATGCTGAAACAGGAGGATCATGAGCTTGATGGCAGTCTGGGTCATACACATGAGTTCACAAGGTCAGCAGCTATTCAATAAGAATGTGTCTCAAAAATAAAATAAAATAAAATAAAATAAAATAAAATAAAATAAAATAAAATAAAATAAAATAAACCTCCCCTAAACTACCTACGCTCTTCACTGCATAGGCCAATGGACTGAATAAAGCCCTGGGCTAGAATATGCTGTTGCATTCCTTGAAACAAGTATGAAAAAAAAACAACAAAACTTTAAAGAACTGCCATGATCAAAAGTTTCCATACTTTGAAATCCTTAATCATATTAGAGGATTAAAGGCACATCAGTGAACACTACCAATAATTTATTAATTTCTGTGTCTCCTTAGGCCTTTTGATTTTGATAACACAAATACTGTGTGTGTGGAGGGGTGAGGTTATTTAATTGTTCTCCAATATCTCTTATCCTCACTTAGGAGACGTTTTTGTTATAATGTTTTCTTCCTGATGGTTTTTGCCTTTGCCCAAACCCACCTTTCTCAGTGACTTTTAAGTAGAAACCTAAGGGTTATGAAAGGCTAAGAAATATTTACTAGGAATGTAGGGGAATGGGAAATGTAGGTGAAAGAACACAAAGTAGCAAATAAATAGAATAAATGGGTTGAAAGTCAAAGCATAGCAGATGGCACTCTACTTTCTGCCTAGCCAGCTCCCCCTTGACGTGTGCTGGAGAATCTGTTTCCTTAAAAAAGAACTAATGTGTACCAGGAGGACATTGATAATAGCTTTCTATTCTGTTTTCTTTTCGAAATGTATAGATTACAGCTGCACATGCAGCAGAAAAAAAATGAGTAAGATGTTGGATGTTGCTCTACCATTTTAACTTTTTTTTTTAAGTAAGGTTTCTCTTTGTAGCCATGACTATCCTAGAACTAGTTGTATAAACCAGTTTGGTCTTGAACTCACAAATCTGCTTGCTTCTGCCTCTCAAGTGATGGTATTAAAGGCCTGAGCCAACATGCCTGGCTTTTATTGTAACTATTTTAATATATATATATATATATTTAATACACAGATATTTATCTTAAAGATTATGTTGTACACTTTATAGAAACACAATTACATTTATTTTAAAACTATAGTTGCTGGACCCAGAAGCAAGACTTGATTTGCAGCTACTCATGAAGCTAAGACAGGGAAATCACAAGTTCAAGGCCAACCTGGGCAACTTTGTGAGACTATGTCATAGAAGTAAAAAGAGTGCACATTGGTAGAGTGCTTGAGCAGCAAACCCAAAACCCTAGGGCCAATCACTCCAGTACCATTGTTTGAAAAGTCACTGTGAAATAGAAGTTAGAGGAATGGCTCAGCACTTAAGAGCACTCACTGCTCTTGCAGAGGACCTGAGTTCTGTTACTAGATCCATGTCAAGTGGCTAAAAATCACCTATAACTTTGACACCCTCTTCTGGCCTCCTCAGGCTGTACATATGTGCACATACTCATACATATTTATAATACATACAAATAAAAACAATCATAGTTATAGGTAGCTATGCTCATTACCAAGGATTACTACCAGTCATGGTATCTCGTGTAACCCATATAACAATCCTCAAAAGTTGTTTCTATCCATACCATTTTGCAAAACATGAATCGGAGGCTCAGAGAGATCAAGGACATGGATGCATCCCATACTTAGTGGAGGTTTCACCTGACTCTTGAACCCTGGTCAAGTTACTTAATGCTTTAGATCTAAAGTTTTCTGTTTGAAAACATCGACCTACTAGGGTTAATAGATTTAAGAACATGGGGGATTCAATGAATAATGTATATATAGATGAGGGAGAGAGTGTAAGTCCAATTGTAGAGCATACACTTAGCAGCTCAAGATCCTAAATTCCATGTCCATTATTGGGGCAAAGCAGGCCATTGGTTAGAGTATAGTTTGTGTCTCCTATATGATGCTTGTCCTTCTACCCTCATAGTCATTGCTTCTTAATGTCCTTGAGGGGATCTTTTGCCTCTGCTGGTTTGGTAGATTTGCTCTTTGGTGTGTATGATATGCATATGATGTGTGTGTGTCTGTGTTCGTGACTTTGCATATGTGCTTGCCAGTCCATTATGTATGTGTGGAGGTAAGAGATCAAAGTCAGATGTCTTCCTTAGTCTCGCTCCCTTTTCGTTTTTGAGACAGGGTCTTTTACTAAACTTGAAGCTCACTTGATTTATCTAGACTGGCTGGCCAGAAAGTTCTGGAAGTCCACTGTCTCTGACCTCAGTGCTGGAGTTACCGATGCACACGACTATGCCTGGACTTTCACGGGGATGCAGGCATGCCTGAGAATCCATGCTTAAGAAACAACCACTTTATCAACTGAGCCATCTCCCTGACCCCTCTAAATCTGTTCATTAGCATTCTTTTATTTTTATTTTCTAGTATTTTTATTTTTTAGAATTTTAAAAAATGTTTATGTTTTTTGAGACAGGGTCTCTCTTTATAGTCCTGGCTGTCCTGAAACTCACTCTGTAGACCAGGCTGGTCCTCAAACCCACAAAGATCTGCCTGCCTCTGCCTCCTAAAGGTGTGTGTCACCTCACCCAGCTATTTAACATTCTTGACTAATTTCATTTAAACCCACAGTTTCAATGTACTGAGCCTAGAGCTCTTATCCCTGTTGACTCCATAGTGTCTCCTCTGGCCTCTCTACATTTACATCTTAAAGACACACCAAAGGATATGTTCCAACCTGAGCATGCTGTTCTTTTGTTCTGTCCCAGCTCCTCCCTCAGTAAATGGCACCACTGAGTCTCCAGATACCTAAGCCAGAAGCCTGGGAATCTTTCTCTACTTCTCACCCTCACTCATCTCTCAATCAGTCATCACGTCTCTTCTTTATCTCTGGTATCTGTCCCTCCCCCTTCCCTTGTAATCTTCTCATTTCATTTCCATAGCCACTATCTCTATCTAAGCTTCAGACTATCATCACTTCTATCAGGTGCTGCAATAATCTAGCTGGTTTTCCCTATAATCCACCCAGCCTTTCTATGTGCTCTCCATATTGTTGTCAAAACGTTCTTTCTAAAAAGTATTTCCCACTTAAAGTCTTCCAAGGATTCTTCACAACCTTCAGGAGGAAGTTCAAGTTTATTGCGTAAAACCCATCAAATTTCTTGCAGCGTCTATTGATTTGCTCACTTGTTTCTGCTCTAATAGACGGCTAGTGCTTCTGCAAAGAAAGTCGTTCTGTCCTCCGACCTGTCTGCAGCCGTTATTCTTTCCCTGCCTTCAGCTGCCCCTTTCGTTTCTTCCTTTAAAGCTTAGCTCAAGGATCACTCCTGGAAAGAACATCTCCTTTGTCCTGACTCTAGGTTCTCATGACGCTCATGTACTGCTGGGTGAAAAAATTGTTCATACTATTCACTGTCACCAGTATCAAAGTCTATCCCATAGAGGGTCTTCCCCTCCGTAGTGTGAGCACTTGTTCAGATCATAGCAGTTGCTGCATAATACAGAGTTTAAAGGAGTGAATTCTGAGACAACTATTTTAAAACTTTTGATGATGGTGTCTACACCTATGACGCTAAAGGAACGGCGGAGCTCTGAGTTAGGGTGGCACCAATGCCAGCATCCTTCAACCCCATTTTTCTCTTCCTGGGCTTTCTTCTCTACTTCTCTTATGGCCACACTCCTTTCATCACTGAAAGGAGACCAGTGTCCTTCTAGAGATATAAGATAGTGGGATTGGAACTGATCACAGGAACAAGATTGCCTTCTACGAACTTGAGCTACAGCACTCCTGCGCACACATGAACCAAGGGCCTCCGTCTAAAGGGCTCTGATTTACATCATTAAGAATGCTCTTTTCTTTTCTTCTCCCTCAGCCACCCAAGATAGGGTTTCTCTTGTGTAGCCCTGGCAGCCAATGACTCACTTTGTAGACCAGCCTAGCCTCCAACTCACAGAGATCCACCTGCCTCTGTCTCCCAGAGTGCTGGGATTGCAGGCGTGAGCCACTGCGCCTGGCTAGCTCTTTAAATGACCTCTACTTTCTTTTCCCCATTTTTCCAGACTTCTCTTAGAGATTTTAAAGACTTAAAAAAGAAAACCAACAAAATCAAGCTAGCAAAATTTTCTAGATAGTAAGATTTGCTAGCTTTCTTATGAGGGAAGACTTCCAAATGTGAGAAGACTTTAGAAGCCACAGAGCTTATTCCACAAATTAATTGGTGCATGATGAAATAAGGGCTGACAACTTGCTTAAAGCCTCTTAGTGGGAGGAAGGGTTGTGTATTTTCACTCTAAATCCTACCAAGTTCTGGGGCTTGCAATCTTCTTAGAGACCCTTACCTAATTAGCCTTCAGCCGACGCATTGTCTGTGCAAGATCAATAACATGTGCAACTTAATCACCTGTATCTGTAACTGTCTCCAACAAGTAGAAAGACAATCGTGGTCTATGGTTAGGACTCAGGTGTGGTTCTTTTCATTTTGACCCTGAGAGAGTAACAGATGTTTCCAAGAGACCTCAGACTGTGGCTGGTTGGAGCCACCGGTCCTCTGTGACCATTCTCCAGACAGGTACCTCAAAGTGGGATCATTCAGTTTAGAGCAGCAAGTGTTCTACTGGAACCAATTTGTCTCCGCAGCGCCTCCTGCCGGTCGGAAGTGCGGATCCGAGACGTGCAGTTCGCCCTCGGAGTTGGGGTGCGGAGGGCCAGAAAAGGAGAGCCGTGTCAGCAGCTGCTGCGCGGCCGCGAGCGCGCGTGGGAGCGTGGGCCTGCAGCTAGCAGCACTAGGAAAGGGGGAGCGGTCCTCTGCTCGCAACCGAGTCGAGGTGCTCCAGGCTGGTGTGGGCTCCGCGTGGGCCCGTCTCACCGCGCCGCCGCTGGTACTCCCACTCCCCAGGACTCCAGCAGCGCGCTTCACCCTCCACTTCCCGCCTGCCTCCGTCCGCCGGGGTCTCCGGCCCCTCTCCTCTCTCGTCTTCTCAGGACCACGCGGGAGCGAGGCCGTCGAGGCGCTGCGTCCCGGGGGTGCTGGAGGCTGGGTGAGGCCAGGGCTTGCCGATGAAAGGCCCTGCACCCTTCTCTGACGCTGCCCACGCTCCCGCACCCACTCTCTGTCTTTTGCACGGCATGCCAGACCTCTGCCCAGTTCTTTCTGCCTTGGCTGTCTTTCCCTCCTCACTTCCCTCTTCTGAGAGTTGTTTCTCCTCCAGCCCCTCCCGCTTTCTCTTTCTGCTCCATCCCTGGTTCTCCTCCCTCTCTTCTGTTTGCGTTCCAAAGTTCTCCACTTGCATTTGTTTGAGTGATTACCACCTTCAAACCCAACTGTTTCTTAGATCCTGTGAAATAAGGTGTCTCACCCTCTTTACCCACGGTGCACAATAGCTTTAGGAATACTAGAGGTGCCACACAAGTATCAGGTGGGTACTCAAAAGGATCTCCTGCGGAGGTTTTCTACATGGATCAAGAGGATGACCATTCGCCATGTTTGCACCTCCCATCCTTTAAACGGGAGTGTCCAATTGAAATGTCTGTACAAGATTGAAAAGGCGGGGAGGTCCTCCTCTCCTTCCCTATCAGTGGACTTGGGAGGGGCAAGCGAGAAAAAGGGGGAGGGAGGGTGGGGCTGGGAGGGGAGGAGGGAGGGGCTTATGGGGGATACAAAGTGAATAAACTGTAATTAATAAAAAATAAAAAATGTATTAACAAAAATCTGTTAACTTTTTTCAGAATTCTGCTTTATATTAATTTTTTTTATATACTGAAAAAAAAAAGATTGAAAAGGCAAACAGAATAGACACCAGCACAGAATAGACACCAGCAGCGGTTGAAGAGTGGAAACAGGACGGGAACCTACCACAGATGTCCTCTGAAAGACTCCACACAGCAGGGGATTGAAGCAGATGCGGAGACTCACAGCTGAATTTTGGACAGAGCACAGGGAGTCTTATGGAAGAAGGAGGTTATGGAAGGACCTAGAGGAGGCAGGAACTCCACAACGAGACCAACAAAGCCAAAAATTCATGGGCCGGGGATGGGGCGGGGAACTGCAGAGACTGATGCACCAACCAAGGACCACGCAGAGAGGACGATAAACATAAACAGCTCAGTCTCCCTATGGGTGTCTGAGTAAGGGGAGCAGGGGCTGTCTCTGACATGGACTCTGTTGCCTGCTCTTTGATCACTTCCATCCGACCAAGCGGCCTTGCCAGCCCACAGAGGAAGAGGATCTGGGTAGTCCTGATGAGACTTGATAGGCTACTGTCAGATAATATGGGAGGACTGCCCCTTTCTGGGAGGAAGAGAAAGGAGGATGGGAGGAAGAAGGGGAGGGCGAGAGAGGGAGGACGCAGGGAAGACGAGGGAGGGGGCACAATCAGGATATAAAGTGAATAAATTGTAAAAAATAAAAATAGAAGAGAAAAGATTGAAAAGTAGAAATAAAAAGTCCAGGTTTGCCAACCTCGTGTTTTCAAAGGAAACAGAAAGGCCAGAATTTCAGTTCTTGGCTATTAATAAAGTACTATAGACTTCGATAAAAATTCTTCAGCCTAATTTGTTGAAATAAAGTTCTTTTTTACAAGACTTTTTTGTTTATTGCTGGCTGATGCAAAGTCAATCCAATTTATAAATAAAAATTCAAAACATATATAACAGTGCTGTTTAGAAGAGCCCTTGGCAAACTATCAAAATTATATGATTTGGGGGTTCAACGAATCATTAATGCATCTACTGGTAGGGAAATTCTGCAAAGATGAAATGAATTATTTAACTTATTGTCATGCTTAAATGCAGGGCCAAATTCTAATGGAGACTAGTGTTGTGCAAACTCTGATCAGAGATTAGAAGAAATCCTCAAATCTGCTGTGCTTGTGGCCAGTATAGACTCCTGAGTCCTGTGTAAACAACAGGACTAATACAGAATGGGTGGGGCAGCCTCTGTTACAGGCGGTCTAGCCTCAGAGGGATAGGCTTCCTATTAAAGCTGGTACTGCTAGACTCCGGTTTTCAAAGTGATTTATGTCGTTTTGAACAATTATTTGGCAGTGATTATAAATGACAAAACTCCTGGGCCATGAAGAGACCTGTCATCTGCTAATGTTTACTCTAATGCATACGTGCATAATTTCCTAGCACAGCTTCTATTTCAAAGAAGATTCCCAATGGGCCTATAGTAGAATGATTTGGAGACAAAGTTATTGTAGCCAAAATTTAACCACATCAGGACTTCAGGACATTAAATTTAATATCTGTCTGATTAGGGTTTTTTTTGGGGGGGGAGGGAGCAGTGGACATGGTTCAAGCAGATGTTAGCTAGAATCCTCCCAGATTCTGCTACAACACAAAGCTTCAACCTGCTGTACATGTGTCTGGTAGTGGAAAACTATCTCTCCTGCTCCAGCTACTCCCCAAAACAGGGATAAAGTAAAATTAGTTAAATAGTTTTCTCTTTGGTGAGTTTAGATTAGGTTAGTTAATTTAGGAAAATTACATAAGAAACTACATACATTTAGCAGATTGCTTTAAATTGTGTAGCATCATTTATGAACCTCACTGAGATCTGCAGCGAGTGCTCTGACGTGGATGACTTACGTTTGTTTTATAAGAGGAAATATAAGGATCGCAGCTGCATCCTCTAGTTTATATTGCTAGTATGTGATAGGGCGAGGGCTCACCCTCCACAAAGGGTGTCTTAGCTTGGGGCTTATTGCTGTAATGACACACCATGACCATGGCAACTTTTATGAAGAAAAACATTTAATTTGAGCTGGCGTATAGTTCAGAGGTTTAGTCTACTGCCATGGCTGGGAGCATGGTGGCACGCAGGCAGACATAGTGCTGGAGAGGTAGCTCAGAGTTCTACATCTGGATCCACCGGTAGCAGGAAGAGAATGTGAGCCACTAGGCCTGTCTAAAGCTTCTGAGAACTCAAAGCCCACCCCCAAGGTGATACTCTTCCTTCAGCAAGGCCACACCTACTTCAACAAGGCCAAACCTCCCTATAGTGCCATGCCCTATGGCCCTAAGGGGGCTATTTTCATTCAAACTGCCACACAAGGCTAGAAATAATCTTTTATATATTTATCAGTTAAATGGCACATTTCAAATCTTAAGCTTCCTTGCTCAAATACTTTTCAAATTGGTCAATTTCCATCTTACTTCAGTAAGGACACCATGAAGTCATGGCTGATTAAAATGTGGCAAAGACTGATTAAAAAAAACTGAGTCAACCACCGCCTAAATGCCCTCCACAGTAAGCAAGTACTACTCTCCAGAGGCACTCCTGCTGATTGTTTTGTTAGTTACATAAAAGTTGGAGCACAGCTCTTTGCTCAGCTATGTCTCTGTTTAGACTCCAATTTCATAAATGAAGAGAATACATTTATACTCAGTAGATCTTATACATACATTTATACTTAGTAGAATACATTTATTCTTAGTAGATTACGCATTATTCCTGTGAGGATTACTCTTCATTGTTGACTTGACTGGGTTTACAGTCTCTTAGGAGACAGACAGGCTGTGTCTATGATGATGTTTCTGGAAAGGTTTGACAGAGGAAGAAAGACCCACATTCATTCAATGTAGGTGGCACCATACTATGGGCTGGGGTCCTAGACTGGGCGAAGAGGGGAAAGGAGTGTCCTGGTCTCTCCTTCCTGGTCTTCCAGATGAGAGACGTATTAGCTGTGTCCTGCTGCCAGGATCTCTGCCACATCTTCCCTGCCATGGTAGAGCATTTCTTCGTAATCTGTGAGCCAAAGTCAATCTTTACCCTTATGTTGCTCTTTGTGGGGAAAAGTGTCACATCAGCAAGTAAAGTAATAAAAACAGTACCATACACGCTTGAAGTGTAGTGGGCACAGTAAGCATAAGTTAGTAAATGACGCTTACGTTTCCACCCTGTCTATTTGTAAATTCGAGTTGCTCCTCGGAGCCTGACTTAAATGCCAGATCTTTTGCAAAGTTCTCTCGAACCACTAACTGTCTAGGGCCCTGCACACTCTCATCACATTCCAGGTGTGCGAGAGTAACTTGTGCTCCTTTCCCATCTCCCTTACAGAAGGACGCACCTCCCAGGCAGCAGGGTCTTGTGTGCATCCTCCCTAAAGCTAACTAAGTCAGCAGAATTTAACATGTACAATCCAGAATGAATCCATGCAGCCCCCTTCTAAAGTTCAACTTATTGGAGCTGGGGAGATGGCTCGTGGTGCTGTGCTCGGCTGCATAGTGTAAACTGCATCACAGGCCTGGTGGGGGGGGGGGCTATAATCACAGCCATCCTGGGAAGTGGAGGCAAAGAACTCCTGGGCAAGCTGGCTAGTGAACTCTGGGCTCAGTGGGAAGCCCTGCCTCAGGACTTACGGTAGAAAATGATAAGATGCCCTCCGGCCTCCACATGCACATGCACATACATGCATATGGATTCGTATATATGCGCTCAAATACATGTGGCCATGTTTGAGCTCTCGCATGCGTGTGCACACACACACTTAACTTGCCAAAATTGGTCAAAATCATTTTTCATTTGGTAGATATTCTACAGTGTTTGTGTCATGGTATAAAAAAGTAGTATTTAGTGATGTATTAGTTCTAGTTTTAACGTTAATCATGTATCTATATCACACTTGTAGGTTTTTCATATAATCTTCCATGTCTAATAAAATTATGTTATCAAGTTACATACTACTTCTCTACATTATAAGAACAGAGATGGATGTTGCATCAAAGTGTTACAAATATTTTTCAGAAATCAAGATTAACACTTAGTAGTAAAATATTATTTTAAAACTTCAGAAAGAAATGAGGATTTCAAGATTAAAAGAATCAAGGCACAAACCGCATTTTTTTTTTTAAAGAACAAGTCAATTTGAGGGCTAGCAAGATGGCTCAGTGGGTAGGGGTGCTCACGACCTAGCCTGGTGACTACCAAGTAGGAAGAGAGAATTGTCCTTTGACCTCCATACACCTCAAAATAAGTAAACAAACATGATTAAAAATAGAACTTGTTTAAGAATAATTAACATTGAAGTATACTTTTTTAAGAATAAATTAAGAGAAAAAATTATTTATTTTGCTTCCAAATTTACCAGCTTTGGCAATGGCTTAGACTCAGTGGAAAATGATTGCTTTTCACACTATTTATTTTACATATAACATACTATTAGAAGTATATGCCAGGGATATTTTTATAGTTTTTAAAGCTACCATACAAAGTTATGAGTTTCACTGTGGCATTTTTAAACATGAATATCATGGCACTATATTACCCTCTTGTGATGGCCAATTTTATGTCAATTTTACACAGCTAGTAGTAGCTGAAATACACCCTTTCCTCCCCAAATTGCTATGGCCATGGTCTTTTTATCACAGCAATAGAAATCCTAACTGAGGCATCTCTCTTGTCCTTCCTTCTTCCTCCCCATCTTGCTGGACCCCTTCCTCCCCAAATAGTCCCCTTTCTGTTTTCACACCATTCATATATATTTATGTGTATGTATCTTTAAATACAAATATTTCATGTATTTTATTACTAATATCTAATTATATCTAAAATCTGTGTTCCATGTATGGGATAAAACATGATACTTGTCTTTCTTTTTTATTCTTTAGAGTTTTAAAGTATATATTAATTATATATAATCATTTTAATGCTTTAAAACATTTATTTACTTTTCTGTGTACCTGTGTTCCTGAGTGTATATATGTGCACCATGTGCATACATGAGACCACAGGAGTCTGAAGAGGCCCTGAATCCCTGGAACTAGAATTAAAGGAGGTTGTGAACAACCATGTGAGTGCTGGGAACTGAACCTAGGTCTGCAAGAATAATAAGTGCTCTTAACTGCTGAATCATCTTTCCAGCTCTTACTCATAGTTTTCATTATCACATTTTCATTCATGTATATAATGTATTTTGATTACATTCACTCTTTTTCGAATGGACTTTATTTTTCTTCCCAACTAGTTCCCATTTTAATCTATAATTTTCATGTCTTTTGCTTGTATCTTTCCCTCCTTCTCTTTCTTTCCTCTGCCCTTTCCTCCTTTCTATTTCCCTTTCTTTATGAGTGTGATCCAGTGGATTAGTTAAGCAACCTTAGTTAAGGTTAGTTAAGGTTGCTTAACTAATCCACTACACTTAGTGGCTGTACCACCGAAGAAAAATGTCTCCCTCAACTCCCTAGAGATCCTTAGGAGGAGCAGGGCCTACTGAATGCCTTCTTGCTCCATGACAGCGTACTGGTCAACCCAGTCTTGTCCACTCTCGTGCAGGTAGTCAGAGCTTCTGAGAATTTGAGTACAAAGGCCATGTCATGCCCAGAAGACAGTTTTTCAAAGAACTCCTTCCCATATTCTGGCTCTGACATTCTTTCTACCTACTCTTTTACAGTGTTTCCTGAGCCCGGGAAGGAGTGGCATAGACATTTGAATTAGGGTTGAGAACTCAACAGAAACATTCTCAGCTCTTTAACTACTTATGAATCTCTACAGTTACTGGCATCCACAGCAAAGAGAAGCATTTCTGACTAAAGCTGACAGAAGCACAGATTTATGGTCACAAACATAAATATTTAGAAGCCAGTTTGACAAGCACACAGGAGATAAACAGATCATCTGGAATTTCCTTGTGTCTTGGTAGAGTGAGTGCCACACAGGGCTCTTTGGAATAACATTTAGTAGTATATTTGCTAGTACATTACATTTCATTCTTCTAATTCTGTCATGCAATTGTAGCAACCAGCAATGGTAATATCTTGATTTTCAAGCTTCAGTTACACAGAAGACTTGGTATTTCTGAACCAAATAAATGGATTTGCTAGAGAATGCAGAAGCAATATTGTGATGGAGTTTTGAAGTGAGAGCTGGGGGTCAGGGAAAGATGAGGTTTAGAAACCTCTACCGACATTTAAAATGTAAAAGTACAAAGTGTGTACTTTTGAATGTCTTTAGAAAGCAGCTGTGTGGCAAACTTAGTACCCAAATAGTTCTTTCTCAAGACTGAAACAAAACAAAAACCTGTGCTGCTTAAATTTTAAAGTAAATTTGAAAGATAAAGCCAGAATGACTTTTTTTTTTAACTAAATAAATGCAACCTTTAAAGTTTATTTCCTTAGACTCTGAAATGTAATCTGTGTTGGTCAAGGGACTCAAGCGACAGATAAAGATGACTTATGACCTGGTGACATGCCAGACTGAAGTAGATGCTTATTTCCCATGCTTCTCCAAACCAGCTGTTTCTGTTTAACCTTCATTTACTACGTTAAGAGTCATATTTACACTTCTCCAGATACGCTTCACCCATGTGTGCCTTGTATGTCACATAAGACTCCTTTAGGACAACTTCCCAGTCTCATTAATGAAACGCCATGCTCACCCTAAGTATCTCTATAGAAGATGTCACAGGATATCCCCACCAAAACAGCCCCAAAGGAAGTGTCATCTGACATCACTTATGGGCCTCCTTTCATTTTGTCCAGTACTGGCTTTGCCAGGTTGTTCCTGCCATTTCAACAGCTAGAATGTCTTCTTTCTTCGGTTGATAGAAATTAATATTCTAAAAATACTTCACAATTCCCTTTGTATCAGATAATGAGTTTAGTTTCTTTTTGTTGTTACTGTTATTTTTGTTTTTGTTTTGAGACAGGGTTTCTCTGTATAGCCTTGGTTGTCCTGGACTTGCTTTGTAGACCAGGCTGGCCTTGGACTCTCAGAGATCCGCCTGCCTCTGCATCTCTGAGTGCTGGGATTATAGGCATGTGCCACCATGCCTGGCTTGAGTTTAGTTTCTTTAAGGGACTCTTAATGTGAAGATGTTTTTGGATTGTTATAATAAGCGATCTTGCCTAAAACTCAAAGATCGCAGCTTGGTTCCTAAGTGAATATTGGATTGTGATGCCCTAATTCAATTTAGAAAAGTGTTACCATGCCAGGTGTAGCTGTGCATGCTGCCAACCCCAGATATTTGAAGGCTGAGACACTGAGCTCTTAAGTTCAAGGCCAACAACCTTGGCAGCTTATTGAGAATTTTAAATGGTGAAGGTAGACGTCACATTTTGTCTAATAACTTGTTCATTTCTGCTTTTCTCCCAGAAATTTAAGATTATAAATCATATAAAATATTTTTATGGGCAAGTCAATGTGATTATTTTGATACTGCCTGGTAAAAATAATCGTGCATATTTATTGGGAGAAAAGCATTTTGGTGGGTTTAAGGTTTTGTGGTACTCAGTAGTTGATTCGGGAAGCTGGCAGTGAAACTATTCTTTTAAAAGCCGGTTTATTGAAATGTACAGTGATCCAATAACCCTATGCTATCATCTGTAAAACAGGCAAGATCTTATTTATCATCTTCCAGGAATATTTAACATTTTAACCTAAGTAATATCAGATAACTTATATTATAAAATAAATTTGATATACTACATTTATTAGCTCTTTTGTGTCTTTAACATTGCTCAATGATTTATAAAAAGTATGTGATCTAAATGAAACATATCACTTCTGTCTCATGTGTTGTTGGGATGAGAAGGATTGGGGCTGGAACTTGGCTTTGTGTATAAATGTAAGCAAGAGGACCTGGGTTCAGATCCCTGGAACTCACTGTACAGCCAGACAGGGTACCTGCATTTGTAGTCCTTGTGTTCCTATAATGAGAAGGGATATGGAGACAGGAGACTCTGGAAGTCCAGGGTCAGCTGGCCTGGCATATACAGGGGTGATAAGAAGGAGACCTTGTCTCAAGTTAAGGAGGAAGGTGATGCTGTTCTTTGATTTCTCACACATTCTGTGGTACATACTTGCCTCCACTCACACATACAAACATGCACACACACACAATATAAATTTTTTAAATGTGTTTTTTTGCTTTAAGACAAGGTCTCACTACCTTGGTGGCTTGGATGCCTCAAACTCATAGAGATCTGCCTGCCTCTACCTTCTGAGTGCTGGGATAAAAGGTGTGCACCACCATGTCTGGCTAAATTAAAAAAAAATCTTCTAAGAAGATATTAACTTTTACTAACATTCACTATTTCTTTCAATCATTCAACACTTGTTGACAAAGAGAAAAACAATCACAAAAAGTAATTTCCTCTCTGCATAGTTTTATAACCTGTAGTTTTAGGTTTGAAGAGTCATCTGTATGAATTCCACATCTAAAATTAATATCAATGAAATAGTTTGGAAAAAATGTATCTAATGCAAATTTTACATGACTTTTCAGAATAAAAGTGTGACTCCATCAAACTACATACTGCTTTCCACCCAGACCTTAAATCATGATGCCAGATTTGACAGTGGTGAGATATTGAGAGCTGTGACCTGGTGCGCTGAATTTCAGTTTTATGCTTCAGTCTAGTGTCTCTATTGCAAACCTCCTTATTCTCTGAACCATTCATTTTGGTGCTTAGCCACAAACTTGTATTTTAACATTTGCTGTCTGTTTTGGCTTTTCTAAAACTGTAATCCTGTCAAAGTCAGGTTCTGTGAATTATAAGATTTAAAAAAAAAAAATCTGCGTCTCCCAGCTCTTGCATATATTTCTGGCATACAGTACTTACTCAGTGAAAACCTGTTCAAATAAATGTTGGCTTTTTGTTGAGTATTCTGCAAGGCACTTTTCTAGAGGTGTGAAGAATTGGAAGAGATTGTCTCCAGGGCTGAGCATGGTGACACACGCCTTTTTCAGCACTCAGAAGGTAGGAGCAGGGGCATCTCTGTGAATCTGAGTTTAGCCTGGTCTACAGATCAAGTTCTAGGACAGCCAGGAATGTAGACTCTGTCTCAACAAAACAGAGAAAAAAAAAGAGAAAAGGAAATAGATGGTTTCTGATGATGTGATATGTAAAATCTACTGAGACACATAATCATTCCAACATCTATAGTATTTATTAGGTAAGCAATCCTTGATTTGCAATTTTGAAATCCAAAAATTCCTGAAAACTTCTTTTAGATAATGTATTTGGCAGTAAAATTGAACCCAAAATTAACCCATTCAGCAGAAATTCTGACCTGTACTGGTGTGGAATGCTTAGAGCCTTCTATTCAACTGGAGGGAATAATTTTTAAATTTACTACAGAAACACTAATGGTTTTGAATAATTGGTTTTGTTTTGTGTGCTGTGCTAAATTATCTTTTTGATAGCTCAAACTTCTGAAATCTAAAAATCTATCAGCTCTCAAGAGTTTGGGGCATTGTAAAATGTATACTCTACAGAAAATTAAATAATGAAATTCATAAATATCAACCAATATAGTAACAGAAGTACCTAAAATCAGCACTTAGTAAATAGGTAGTCCTTGAGTTACCACATCTGTTGGGCATCACTGAAGATGCGCAGGGACTCAGTTTAGGATCCTACAGGCCAGGAGTAGATGAGGTAGAAACGCTTTCCTGACAGGCAGTAGTCATACCAAACATGGGCTGACACGGACAGCAGTGCTGGGACCCTAGGCTTTTGGAAGATCATTCACCCTGGTGCCCCCTCTCCACACCACACATGAATTACACATAGACCTGAAATTAACAGTCATTTTCCCTACATCTACTTTGTAATTCAGCCACAACACGAGTCTATGTTTCATGCCACCTTCTAGTGTTCTCACTACTGCAGGGTGGTCTTCCAGTCTGCAGCCAAGAGTGACCTTTCAGAGAATATGAGATTTGGGCTCAACTACTATAGTAATTTGTGACATCTTTATTCTTCCTAAATGTCTAAATATGTTTTCATTCATATTTTCCACTTTTAAAAGCATTTTGGTGTCAAAGAAAGTCTTGATTTTTCCAATCCCCAGGACAGCAAGGTGGTATGTTTTCCACATAACCTGGTGTGCTGATTTCTGAGCACCTCTCAGTTGCATTATTGTTATTCTGTGATTTAGGTTTGTGTCTCTCTTTGCTAGGATAAAATATTGCCATTAACATTCTGTAACTTTATATATGAATTACAAAGGCATAGACTGTATGGATTCAGAGTTTCCAAGGCCTATATATATTATGTAGTGAAATCTGTATCTATATTCAATATAAGTGAATATTTCAATAAGATGAAATACAAAATAAATTAGTATCAACAATATATTCCACAATGGTCTTTTCATATGTGTTATGTGCAACGTAGTGAGTAAAATCTTTTCTGCCTTTATGTTGTTTATGACTTAGTAAGAATTTAGCTTGAAAAAAAATTTTTGGGCAAACAACTCTGGAGCATAGTTCTGTCTAGTTAGAATGAACCAGTCCCTGTAAGTATGACATGGCAGCTCTTCAGCTTCTCATTAGGACTAAGTTATTTAGTTTTTTATAATGCAAATATTTTGATATCATACCTCCCTTAACACATTTAAAAGTGGCTTACCATTACTACATGAAAGTTTTCACTATTAAAGATCAACTCAGGGTATAGTGTTTCTAATTGTGTGTCCCCTTCTTGAGGCCCAAGCATGTTCAAGCAGTATCGTATTTACCTCACTCTCTGTTGTATTAACTAATGCCAAAAATATTTGTTGCAACTGCATAACATTGTGATTGACTGGTGAACATTTTAATGAAAGAGATCTGAATAAAGATAACATTTTTCCACAGCAGGCCATTGCTGGTGCGTGACTACCTGTTCTGTGGGTATTTATTTAATCTTGTCAGTTAATTTAGATAGAACGTTTGAAGTTACCAGTTTGTGACAGTCTTTAGAGAATGAACCATTGTGTGAAAACTTCTAGTAGGTACTTTCCCAAACAAAGAAACTTTTTTCAGCTTTTGAATGTGACCCACAATATGGAATAAATTTTACATCGTGACCCAGTACATATGTGAGCAGAAAATTGAGACAGACCTTACATGAAACAATGCTTTCTTTGCTATTTTGTGATACATGCAGCTTTTAAACTTCTGTTCTAAGTAACTTTAGTCTTTAAAACAGTTGGCCTTTTATCCACTAAACTAATTCTTAAGTTTGGAAAGGGTCACTTCTGCCATCTGAAAAGCTTAAGCAAACATTTTTTTAAGGGCGACTACTGTGTATCCTTTATCATTTCTTCCCAGTTCCTAGAGCTGTTCTCACACAGTACATATCATTGAAATGTCTGGGGAAATGTTTTACGTGTCCTTAATCTAGTTTTCGAGCTATTATGATGTCATAGAGGCTGTGGGAAGCTGTTGAAGGATATTAGAAGACATTTATTGGTAATTGAAGAAGATGAAGCAGAAACACAGGAGAAGCAGACATTGTCACACACTTAAAACAACTGCAAAAACCATAACAGTGTTTGGCTCCCCATAAGAAATTTTACAATAAGTACTGATACATCTTTTTCAGAGGTCACCACTTCTATGAGAAGAAACACTGACTTTGCAAAATGAGTTTATTCTTTTAAACTTTTCATAAAGAAATATTGCCTCAAAAGAAGACCAACAGAGCCAGCTAACCAGGGCCCAGAGGAGCTTGTGGAGACCAAAGTGCCAACCAAGGACCATGCATGGACTGGACCTAGGTCCCCTACACAGATGGAGTTGATGGACAGCTCAGGCTTCATGTGGGTTTCCTAGTAAGGGGAGCAGGGGTTGTCTGTGACATGGACTCTGTTACTTGCTTTTTGATCACTTCCTCCTTGCGTGCTGTCTCACTAGTCCCAGGGGAAGAGGATGTGCTTAGTTTGAGGCAACTTGATGTGATAGGGTGTTGGGGAGCTCGCCTTTTCTGAGAAGTAGGAAATGGGGGACCAGGAGGAGAGCAGCGAGATGTAAAATGAATAAATAAATGAATTTTAAAAATCAATATTAACATAAAAAAGAAAAAAAATCATCTCACAACTGTATAGCAGCTTTTTCTCTGACTGCTTCTAGTTGTATGGAGTGTGTCACATTTCATTTTACTAGGGTAACAAAGTTCCTAAAAAGCATTTCATCTTGTATACTTTAACATACTATCATTGTTCGGTTAATACTCAAAGCCAAATTCTATTTGTGTATAAGTTACATTTTTGTCTTCTAATAATACAAACTCCCCCTTACAGTATTTGCTTAATTTATTATAGGTTATTCAATAATTTTAACTTCTCATTCATACATAGTAATAGCATTTTTAAGGGACTACATAACTATTTTGGCACCTTATAAATTCTACTCTAACACAATTCTGTTAAGACAAATACTATCAGAATGGACATTTCTGGAAAAACCATTGTATGTTTGCAGTTCCTGAAGACTTTTTGTAGCAACATTTTCTGCATAGCTGAATAATTAATTGAATTCAATAAAAGTTGGGGTTATTTGATATATTTAAATAAACAGAAATATACAGGTTGCTATTTTCCAGTCACGAGATTTACAGGGGCCGTTTTTACAAGTGCTTTCATATAATGACTTATTATCCTAACAACACTAAAAATTCATGTTTTCTCCTTAGCTGTATCCTAAGTTCATTGGGAAGCTTCTATTCTATCTCATTTCCAGTGCTTTTATTTGCTTTTATTTTATTTGCTTTTATTTTATTTCTTCTCTAGCACACAAATAGTTCCTGTCCTTCACAAGCTAGAGAAGTTCACTGTGTGCTTGCTGGTGAGCTTTTTAAACTAAGTCCCTTACTAAAAGACTCAAGGTCATAAAGACTCTGGTCTTTATTTTACTCTTGGTAGTGAATTGGAAGTCACAAAAGTAAGCTTACAATTCTGTGTATTTGTGCGTGTTTGATTTTAATCTTTAGTATTTCTTTCAAATTATCACTGCCTTAGGGCTACCATTTGCTTTTGTTTTGTAGCAAAATATGACAACTATACATAATTTCAAGAATGTTCCTTGTTTTGAATGTTTGAAAGAACACCGCATATATAAATGATTTAGTGAGGCCCTTCATGTATGATAATTAAATGAGAAAAGAAATACTTGTGTCAGGAGATGGCAGTGATAATCTGAAAGAAAAGTGTAGTGAATAAAACTAATTTGTTACAGCTTCTTTTCTGGGATGTTGTATTATTTCCCAGTTGAGAAAACAGGACAAGAAAGTGGCTATTCTGAGAATTAATCTGCATTCAGAGGGCAGCTTAAATGTTCTATACCATCATATTTACTATTTTTCCATTTTCATAATCTTCAAGTGAACTTTAGGGTAAGTGGTGAATTGGCTTGTTCGTTCGTGTTTAGGCGTTGGGCACCACTAACTCCTTTACCTAAGGCTTGAAATGACCACTTTCTTCCCATACCACATTAAATATCAGTCTGCTTAATTTTCAACTCAAAAAGTTCCATTTATGTGAAAAATAATGCCAGCAGAGCACTCTACCCTACACACAACAAGTCTGTAATGATGGTTGGTTGCTCTTAATATTTTAAAGTTTGTGTATATGCTTATAAATTTCATTCTATATTTCACATTTTAAAATGTAGAGCTAAGTTTTTGTAAATTTGTTTCTAATGCTTCATATTTTGCTCAGGTTTCTTAGTTAGGAACACTGTCCTTCCAATCTTATCTGTTATCTTATATTTTATACCAATTTTTTATTTAATAACCTTCTGTATATACAATTTTTATATTTATAATGCAAAATGAGAATAAAGCAATTACTCAATCTGATAGTTTATGGTATTAATATTTTAATTCCATGTTATGAGTTATAATAATTTGGATTATTCAATAAAATATAACAATAGGATGTTTAGCTGTTTACACTATAGTCATTGTTTTGAATTACTTAATTTTATCTAAATTTTATTTTCCACTCATTATATAAGTAAAATATATATTGCTTTATATAACTAACAAAAATACATATACAATGGGACATTTTAGCCTGTTAACAATAAACATAACAAAATAAGTTAACAATTTAAAAGCCACACAGTTTACTATATTATGGTTAATAATATTGTTAGGGCTTCTTTATTACTTTTTCCAAACTATTATTTTGTTTTGTTTTCTCACCAACATAGTAAACCTGTGACAGTGACTAGAGCTTTATTTTGAATATTCATGAATCATGCTTTTGCAACTGAAAATTACATAAATGGCAGTTATTGAACGAGTTTAATTTTTCCTGCAGAAGAAAAGCACATGTGTTTCTAATGTGTGTATGTAATTTAATAAATATTGTTTTTGTATTTTCTTTTCAGGAAACTTTCACTAAATGTTGGGAGAGGCATGGACAAACATTTGCAGTTTTTGTTTCGCTTAGCAAATGTGTCGTTAGCTCTGTGCACAACAGCCCAACATCAGCTTACAGTTTTTGGCTGTTTTCTGATGTGCATAAGAAAATGTTCTGCTTCCTGCTCCTGCAAATACTTGTTAATTTTCACTGGCTGTTGGACTTACTATTGTAAGTCCTTACTATTGTTGGACTTACTTACTTACTTACTTACAAAGATACATTTTTGAACCATCTACAAAAGCCACAGAAATGCTAGCACAGACGCTCAAGGTGCACACGGTATCAAGAATGCCCTGAGGAAAGAAAACATGCAATCTTATTTTAAGAATATCTATTGATTTTTTTTTAAGTCAAGTAATACCCCCACCCCTTTTTTAAAGTGCCTGATTGGCAGAAGAATTTTTATGGCATTCATTTGAAGGAAACGACAAGTAGACTAGTAACCGAACAAGGTCCGATACCGTAGCTCTTGGAGACCTAGGAGTCTGCGGCTTACTGTGGAGTTAATTTGTTTTCTCTTACCTGTTCGCTGACTCTCTACACACATAACTCACTTTTCATCAGCTTTTCCTCTTTCCTTCAGCGCAATCGCGTCATCTCCTTAGCAGGGATTGCTGTCTGTCCCCCAGCTCCGTACCCTGCCTGCAGACCTTTAATCTGAGCTGGCACTCAGTGAGACAGGTCACTACTTGCTTTTGTTTTGCTCAGATTCGGTATCAGGATTTTGCGCATTGTACTTTCATTTCTGTATGTACAACAATTTACTTCCTAAAATATTTGTTATACTCTTTTTTAGTGGGGGACTTAACCCACTTTCCTTCTCTAGTTTTTTATAATTTATGGAGATTCTAAAATCAGCATGAAACAAAAACCACCCCAGCCACAAACCAAACCAATAAAACTCTTTTGGCTCTAAAAAGTCTTAATTCATCTTTAGGCTTCTATGATTTCATGTCTCAACTGTAACTATTTAAAAATTATTTTGAAAAGTATTTACTTGACTCTGTTAGTTTCTTCCCCTAGAGATTCACCTTATAAGTTCTTACCTTTTAAAAAAGCTTTGTTATGGAGGAGGTAAGGGTCCAAAACGAAGTGAAAACTTGGAATTATCCAGTGAATGGAAACTGCTGTATACAAGAAGTGAGGTGACTATGATCAAAACATGTTGTATGCGCATATGAAATTCTCAAAGAGCTAATAAAAATTATATTAAAAACCTATTTGGCATCCAAACCAGATACGCAGATTAAAAATAGAATTCACTTCACAGTGTAGCTGGAGAGATGACTCAGCACTTTGGAGCAACTACAACTCTTGGAGAGGACACAGGTTGGGGTCCAACAGCCACAGGTGAAGGCATCTGACACCCTCTTCTGATCTCCTGTGCATGTGAGCACATAAACTCACACAGGTACACACATATAAAAATAATAAACAAACACTTAAAAATTCACTTTGAAACAACAGTTGTTAGCCAGCCACAGTGGCACATTCCTGGAACCCCAGCACTCTAGGAGGCAGAGGCAGGCAGATCTCTGTGAGTTCAAGGTCAGCCTGATCTACAAAGTAAGTCCAAGACAGTCAGAGCTACACAGAGAAACCCTGTCTCGAAACAAACAAACAAACAAACAAAGAACAACAGTTGTTGGTTGATATCATCTCAGGCTGTCTATTAAGACAATCCTCATGCAATGTTTCAGGTAATGTGAACTTGACTGTGAGTTTCGTCTACAGAATTTTTGTTGTCCCACAATGAAAGAAAGCCACATAGTATGAGTTACCCATGAAAGTGAGCAGTTGACTGAGGTTTCTGTGTTCTCTAAAAGGCTTGCAGCGTACACTGATTTGACCTCCTACATGTAGGGCAAAAGAATTCCAAGTTCATTGTTAAGACTGTGGGACCCCAGGAAGAGCCCTGCCCTGGATCAAGAAGGATGACTTGCAGCTTTGTTGTCCTGCTCTGAATTTCTTGAAGATTTTGTTTGGCTCCGGACTAGGTGTATTCTAAGTCACTTTTTTACTTCACCATTTCTAATACTTTTCACTGGATGTCTTTCACTCCAGTTTAATTTTTACATTTTAGGTTTTATACTTTATTGCTTTTTGACCCTTCATGCACTGAATTTAACCACCATCACTCTTACAATATACATCTCATATTTTTGTATCCTTAAAGTCACCTTTAAGTGTCCCTGAGTATAACTAGACCTATTTTTTTTAACTTTAAAAACAATATTTGGTGGGTTTTTTTTGTCATATGTATGTGTTTGTGTCTGCATGGGTGTGTGTGTGTGCCTCTGAAAGGAATAGAAAGAATATTGAACTCTTGGGACTAGAGTTACAGGCTGCTTGTGAGCTGCCTCATACTGGTGCTGGGAGCAGAGGTCCTTGACCACTGAGTCACTCTCCAGCTCCATTTTGCAAGAACAAACATTATTGAAGACACAAATTTAGAAGACACAAATCTTTTTTTTCTAAACCAAGATAGTTTCTTCCCCAAACCTACTCTTTTATACTTCATCTCAGTATGTGCCACTTAGCCATGAAGTGAAATATGTTGATATCACTAACATTTTCCCAATCATTCCCTTCCATATCATCATTGTTTTACAGAGTGTAACAAATGGTCCATGTAATTAACATATACAGATATATAATGTATAGGTATAAACAGAGAAGGCAAATGTGCCTTCAGTTTTCTTTAACTTCCTGTCTTCTCCAGGGAAAATGCTAAGCAATGGTCTGTTCCCACCTACTGCTCTAGAACTCATTTAGTCATACGTGTGTGTGCATAGTCCCAAATCTTCCTGGGATTTTCATGCCTCTGTCCCTTGTCCTATTCTTTTTCCTCTCCCCTCTGTCTTTTTCTTGCCTAAGTAATTACTATTTGTCTTCCAAGATTATGCTTGGACAGCCCCTTTTCCCCAGGAAAACTTTTTGTGGGCTTGTCCTCTCTGATTTCCCATAAACTTGTCATAGCACTTATCTCTTCATCTATGGCTAGAATACACTAGAATGAGCTCTTTGAAGGTCTGGGTCAAATTATAGTTGGCTTTGTAAAAGAATTATAAGAAATATTTGTTGAGCTGATATTTTCTCATCTCTGTGTTTAAAAAACAGTTGTACATGTGGAGAATATTGATAAGGGGGGGAAACAATGGTAAATATAGGCATATTATAGGCTACTGATAGCTTTATTAACAAAGACAGCAGAATCAAATATCGAAGCTTTTAACTTGTTCCTTCATGATGAGGTACTGAGGCACAGCATTTCACACTGAGAATTCTGCAACGAGGAGAGCCCCTCTGGATCCTCTTGGAAGTGCCTAACATGGACAATTTTTGGCATTACCAGTAAGTGCTCAGTCAGCCTTAGAAGGGATAAGCTATATGCAGCAGGTGAATTCTGCAATGGATGCTGACAACAGAGAGGATGCAGCTAGCTGATCCCAGATCTGGAACATCACTCCCTAACTAGTCTCCAAAAGCCTTTGGCAAGCAACATTCCGGACCACTCTGACTGCCCACATTCTTGGAGAAATGACAACAGGGAAAGGTTGCTTTCATCCAGTGAGTTTTATGCAGTTGTATATTTCATGAAGTTTAACCTCTGAAGAAGTTTTAAAAGAAAACAGAGTGTGAACACGCTTAAGGAAACATCACTGCTAATCTCCACCGTTAGAATTTGGCTAAGTTCCCAATATCGTCCTGGGAGAAGAATTTCCTAGAATTTTTGAGTTGCAAGTATGTCAGTGCAATAGTGAGGCTCACATACACTTGAGGCGGCACAATGCACTTCCCAATCCATAGAAGGGAAAGAAACACTATGTAGCGTATGTGAATTAAAGCAGGTTTCTGTTGTATTTTTGCTGAATTGATGAATAGATATTGTTTTTACTTATTCAGCTACATTGTTAGGAGCACAGTGAAGTCATCTTAGCACCATATTAGAAAAGAGAAACAATCACGTCTTTGGATATTACTACCGTGTAGTTATGATTGGCTAATAATACATTATGTTTAATGCTATATTTAATTTATAGAGACAGGAGTAACCAATATAACTTTGTGATGATTTAAATGTTATGTGTATTTGTTAATATGTTAATGGTAGGAAAATTAATTGATATTCAATTTTGAATAGGTATCCATGGACTGAGGATGTAGCCGAGTTAGTGGAATCTCTGCCAAGTGTGCCTGAGGCCCTGACCTCAATCCCTAGTATTGTGTAAACTGGACATGGTAGCTTGTGCCTGTAATTTTATAACTTGGGAATTAGAGCCAGGAGGATGAGAAGTTTAACATTATAATGAGTTCAAGGCTAGTCCACTTACATGAGATCCTGCCTCAAACAACAAATACATAGGCGTTTGTAGACACTGATTAGTAGATTCCATGCTGGAGAGTGGGGACCCAGAGCATGTAACATCAAAGCATCTGCGTGTGATGAAAGTATATCCATAACAGGCACAATAGTGTTTACACACCTTCTATTAGGGAGGTAAACACTTGCACATGAGAAAGGTCTTCATGGCCTCAAAATGCAATGTTTTCAATATTTTTAAAAGAACTGGATGTCTTAAACAGATACTGTAATTGTTCTCAGAGATCTATTATGTAGATGAAGAAAGGGTGATAGTAGTTTTATGTTTTAAGAGTTTGGGTATAGATTACTAGAAACCTTTTGAAAGTTTTCTTATTGTTATTACTTGTGTGTGTGTGGAGATGTAGTGTGTATGTGTAGTTGCATGGGTGTACATGTGTGTGCTCATATGTGTGGAAGCCAGAGGTCAACATTGAACATCTTCCCCCTTATATTTTGAGCCAGGGTCTCCCACCGAACCTGGAGCTTATTGATTGTTTTCACGGTCTGACCAGGTGCTCCAGCAATCTGCACATCCCACTGCCCCATACTGGGGACTGCAAGTATCACTGCTGTGTCTGGCTTTTCACGGGATGCTGGAGAGCCGAACTTAAGTCCTCATGCTTGTGTGGCAAGAATGTTACCAGACACTTCTTTTGATAGTTTTTTATGAGAATTTCTAAGACCTTATATATTTAGAAAACTGAGAGCCAAAAACAAACAAACAAACAAACACAAACCTCTATTAGTCCCCCATCTAAGGACTTTACCACTGTAAAGATATAATCAAATAACTTTACTAAATTGACATTTGTTTGTTGAAGTTAAGGATGAAGGAATCACCACAAGTCGAATTTAAGGACACACATGAATAAATGGGGTCAGCATCACTGATGAGATTTAGAAAATCCGCAATTGTCTAGATGTGTGTACACACCTTTAACTAGCCATTACTATGATCCTCAGTCACTTCAGGGTTCTGGGAAGATGGAGATTAGGAAATTCAGAAGACAAGTTACTGAGAAGAGCCTGCCGCTAAAGGAGAGGTTGGGTCAGAAACTAGCCTGTGCTTCCATGGCCCACCAGATGCACAGTGTGCACTAAGCCGCTCGGTGACTATGCTGCATGGGAAATAAAGTGAGCTCTGATCGCTGGCACTCCGATCTTTATTTCACCTGGCTTAAAAACTCTGCTCCATAGACAATCATTGTCCACAACTAAATTGATTGAAAGTTTGTCAGACTTTAGCTCTTAGGAAGAGCTGTGGAAAGACACTCACACCGTCTGTAGTACACGCCACAAATGAAGAGTGTTGACATATGAGAGCTGTGTTCTCACCACCCACAGAGGGGGCTCCACCAGTCTGAAACTCAGTTAGTCACTAAAAACATTAGGAATGCATTGTATAGGGCAAACAGAAACAAATTCAAGCATTATCAGTTCAAGAGTTGATGAACTTTTTAAGTCAGATTAAATTTTTGGTGATGAGCATGCAGGTTCAATTTTGACTTTCATGTGAAAAGCCCAAATAAAAATTACTAGAGACATTTTTAGACTGTGAGGAGCATGAAGAGCCAACATTTTTCATGAGAAAAACACAACCTGTTTTCTCAAGATCTGCCTAGTCCAGCTGGGGAGATTCAAAATGAGAGGTTCTCACTGTGTTTGGTTTTTGCTTTCTGAGACAGAATCTTTTTGTAAGTTCTTTGGCTTCAAACTCACTTATGTAGCAGAGGTTGGCCTTGAATTTTGACATTCCTGACTCAACCTCCCAATTGCTGGGATTACAGGAATGGGCCCCATGCCTAGATTTTAAAGAAAGGACATGCTTCTTGTTTTTGTTTTTTTTTAAAATAATTTATTTATTTATTTTTATTTTTTTTATCAGTTACATTTTGTTAACTCTGTATCCCAGCTGTGTCCCGATCCCTCATTCCCTCCCAATCCCACCGTCCCTCCCTCATCTCCACCCTGCCCCCTTCCAAGTCCACTGATGGGGGGACCTCCTACCCATTCATCCGATCCTGTTATATCAGGTATCTTCAGGACTAGCTGCAAAGCCCTCCTCTGTGGCCCAACAGGACTGCTCTTCCTTTGGGGGGTGGGGAGGTCAAAGAGCCAGTCATTGAGTTCCTGTTAGAAATAGTCCTTGTTCCCCTAACTATGGGAAACCAATTGGTTACTGAGCTACCACAGGCTACATCTGAGCAGAGGTTCTAGGTTATATCCATACATGGTCCTTGGTTGGATGTCAGTCTCTGAAAAGACCCTGTGCCCAGATATATTTGGTCCTTGTGGAGCTCCTATCCTTTCCACATCATACTAACTCCCCTTCTTTCATATGATTTCCTGTACTCTGCCAAAGGTTTGGTTATGAGTCTTTGTATCTGCTTTGAAAACACTGCTAGTTAGAGTCTTTCAGATGTGCTCAGTAGACTCCTGTCATACGTTCAATGTACATCCCATCTGTCTTTCTAAATGAGGATTGATCATCTTACCCCATGTCTGCTCTCTTGATAATCTTTTTTAGGTGTATAGATTTCATTATGTTTGTCATATCTTATAGGTCTATATAAGTGAGTATATACTGTGTTTGTCTTTCTCCTTCTGGGATATTTCACTCAGAATGATCTTTTCTAGATCCCACCATTTGCCTGCAAATTTCATGATTTCCTCCTTTTTGATTGCTGCGTAGTATTCCATTGTGTAAAAATACCACAATTTCTGTACCCATTCCTCTGTTGATGGACATCTGGGTTGTTTCCAGGTTCTGGCTATTACAAATAAAGCTGCTACAAACATGGTTGAGCAAATGTCCTTGTTGTGTACTTGAGCAAATTTTGGGTATATGCCTAGCAGTGGTATAGCTGGGTCTTGAGGAAGCACTATTCCTAATTGTCTTAGAAAGCGCCAGATAGATTTCCAGAGTGGTTTTACCAGTTTGCATTCCCACCAGCAGTGGAGGAGAGTTCCCCTTTCTCCACAATCTCTCCAGCATGTGTTGTCACTTGAGTTTTTCATTTTGGCCATTCTGATGGGTGTGAGGTGAAATCTCAGGGTCGTTTTGATTTGCATTTCCCTGATGGCTAATGAGGATGAACATTTCTTTAAGTGTTTCTCTGCCATTCGATATTCCTCTGTCGAGAATTGTCTGTTTAGCTCTGTTCCCCATTTTTTAATTGGATTACTTGGTTTGCTGCTTTTCAGCTTCTTTAGTTTTTTGTATATACTAGATATGAGTCCTCCGTCAGATAAAGGGTTAGTGAAGATTCTTTCCCAATCTGTAGGCAGGCATTTTGTTTTGATGACGGTGTCCTTTGCTTTACAGAAGCTTTTCAGTTTCATGAGGTCCAATTTATTGATTGTTGCTCTTAGAGCCTGTGCTGTTGGTGTTCTGTTCAGGAAGTTGTCTCCTGTGCCAATGAGTTCTAGGCTGTTCCCCACTTTTTCTTCTAACAGATTTAGAGTATCTGGTTTTATGTTGAGGTCTTTGATCCACTTGGACTTTAGTTTTGTGCAGGGTGATAAATATGGATCAATTTTCATTTTTCTGCATGTAGACATCCAGTTGGACCAGCACCATTTGTTGAAGATGCTGTCTTTTTTCCATTGAATGGTTTTGGCTTCTTTGTCAAAAATCAAGTATTCATAGGTGTGTGGGTTTATTTCTGGGTCTTCTATGCGGTTCTATTGATCCTTCTTTCTGTTTTTATGCCAATACCATGCAGTTTTTATTACTATTGCTTTGTAGTACAACTTGAGATCGGGGATAGAGATACCTCCAGATGATCTGTTGTTGTACAGGATTGTTTTGGAGATTCTGGGTTTTTTTGTTTCTCCATATGAAGCTGAGAATCTTTTTTTCAAGGTCTGTAAAGAATTGAGTTGGTATTTTGATGGGAATTGCACTGAATCTGTAGATTGATTTGGCAGGATGGCCATTTTCACAATGTTAATCCTACCAATCCATGAGCACGGGAGATCTTTCCATCTTCTGATATCTTCTTCGATTTCTTTCTTCAGAGACTTGAAGTTTTTCTCAAACAGGTCTTGCACTTGCTTGGTTAGTGTCACCCCAAGGTACTTTATGTTATTAGTGGCTATTGTGAAGGGTGTTGTTTCCCTAATTTCTTTCTCGGCCCTTTTGTATTTGGTATACAGGAGGGCTTCTGATTTTTTTGAGTTGATTTTGTATCCTGCCACTTTGCTGAAGGTGTTTATCAGCTGGAGGAGTTCTCTGGTTGAATTTTTGGGGTCGCTCATGTATACTATCATATCATCTGCAAATAATGACACTTTGACCTCTTCCTTTCCGATTTGTATCCCCTTGATCTCCTTTAGTTGTCTTATTGCTCTGGCTAGGAGTTCAAGTACTATGTTGAATAGGTATGGAGAGAGTGGGCAGCCTTGTCTTGTCCCTGATTTCAGTGGGATTGATTTAAGTTTCTCTGCATTGAGTTTGATGTTGGCTATAGGCTTGCTGTATATTGCCTTTACTATGTTTAGATATGTGCCTTGTATCCCTGATCTCTCCAAGACTTTAAACATGAATGGGTTTTGGACTTTGTCAAATGCTTTTTCAGCATCTAAGGAGATGATCATGTGGTTTTTCTCCTTCAGTTTGTTTATGTGGTGTATTACATTGATGGATTTCCATATGTTGAACCACCCTTGCATGCCTGGGATGAAGCCTACTTGGTCATGGTGGATGATATCTTTGATGTGTTCTTGGATTTGGTTTGCAAGTGTTTTATTGAGTATTTTTGCGTCAATGTTCATAAGAGAGATAGGTCTGAATTTTTCTTTTTTTGTTGGGTCTTTGTGTGGTTTAGGTATCAGGGTGACTGTCGCTTCATAGAATGAGTTTGGTAATGTACCTTCTGTTTCTATTTTGTGGAATAGTTTGAGGAGAATTGGTATTAGCACTTCTTTGAAGGTCTGGTAGAATTCTGCGCTGAAGCCATCTGGCCCAGGGCTTTTTTTGGAGGGGAGACTGTTAATGACTGCTTTAATTTCCTTGGGGGATATAGGGCTATTCAGTCTTTCTACCTGATCTTGACTTAATGTTGGAAGATGGAATCTATCAAGAAAATTGTCCATTTCATTTAGGTTTTCAAATTTTATGGCATATAGGCTTTTGTAGTATGACCTAATGATTGTTTGAATTTCCTCAGTGTCTATAGTTATGTCACCCTTTTCATTTCTGATTTTGCTGATTTGGATAGATTCTCTCTGCTTTTTAGTTAGTTTGGCTAAGGGTTTGTCTATCTTGTTGATTTTCTCAAAGAACCAGCTTTTTGTTTCATTGATTCTTTGAATAGTTTTATTTGTTTCTAACTGATTGATTTCAGCCCTGAGTTTGATTATTTCCAGCCTTCTGCTCCTCTTGGGTGTATCTGCTTCTTTTTTTTCTAGGGTTTTCAGTTGGGCCATTAAGTTGTTTGTATGTGATGTTATGAATTTCTTCTTGCAGGCGCTTAGTGCTATAAATTTTCCTCTGAGCACTGCTTTCAATGCGTCCCATAAATTTGGCTATGTTGTGCCTTCATTTTCATTGAATTCTAGGAAGTCTTTAATTTCTTTCTTTATTTCTTCCTTAACCCAGCTGTCATTGAGTAACAAGTTGTTCAGTTTCCATGTGCCTGTCGGCTTTTTGTTATTTCTGTCGTTGTTGAGGTCCAGCTTTAGTCCATGGTGGTCAGATAGAATACAAGGGATTATTTCAATCTTTTTGTATCTGTTGAGGCTTGCTTTATGACCAACTATATGGTCTATTTTGGAGAAGGTTCCATGCGGTGCTGAAAAGAAAGTATACTCTTTTGAGTTTGGATAAAAAGATCTGTAGACATCTATTAGGTCCATTTGATTTAGGGGCTCTGTAAGTGTTTTTATTTCCCTATTTGTTTTCTTTCTAGTTGATCTGTCCCTTGGTGAGAATGGAGTGCTGAAGTCTCCCACTATTAAGGTATTAGGATCAATGTGTGATTTAAGCTTTAATATTGTTTCATTTACGAATGTAGGTGCTCTTATATTTGGGGCATAGATATTCAAATTGTGATGTCCTCTTGGTGGATTTTTCCTTTGATGAGAACATAGTGACCCTCCTTCCTTATCTTTTTTTATTAACTTGGGTTAAAAGTCTATTTTATTAGATATTAGGATGGCTACTCCCGCTTGTTTTCTGGAACCATTTGCTTGAAAAACATTTTTCCAGCCCTTTACTCTGAGGTAGTGTTTATCTTTGTTGCATAGGTGTGTTTCTTGGATGCAACAGAATGTTGGATACTGTTTCGCAACCATTCTATTAGTCTGTGTCTTTTTATTGGGGAGTTGAGTCCGTTGATGTTGATAGATACTAGTGACCAACAATTGTTACTTACTTTAGATGTGGGGTTGGTGGTGTCACTGAGTTTCATTGCTTGTATTCTTTTGATTTTTTTGTTGTGTAGTTACCTATTTCCTCTGTTTCCTTAGATGTGGTTGTTTTCTTTGGTTTGGAGTTTCCCTTCTAGTAACTTCTGTAGAGCTGGGTTACTATGTAGACATTGTTTAAATTTGGTTTTGTCATGGAATATTTTGAATTCTCCGTCTATGTTGATTGAAAGTTTTGCTGGGTATAGTAGTCTGGGTTGGAATCTGTGGTCCCTTAAGGACTGTATTATTTCTGTCCAGGCCCTTCTGGCTTTCATTGTTTCTGTTGAGAAATCTGGTGTGATTCTGATAGGTCTACCTTTATATGTTACCTGGCCTTTTTCCCTTGCTGCTTTTAGAATTTTTTCTTTGTTCTGTAGGTTCAGTGTTTTGACTATGATGTGACGTGAAGAATTTCTTTTCTGGTCTAGTCTACTTGGTGTTCTGTAGGCCTCTTGTATGTTTATGGCCATCTCCTTCTTTAAGTTGGGAAAGTTTTCTTCTATAATTTTCTTGAAAATATTTTCCAGACCTTTGAGCCTGATGTCTTCTTTTTCTCCTACTCCTATTATTCTTAGATTTTTGTCTTTTCAGGTGTCCTTGATTTCTTGGATGTTTTGTGTTTGGAACTTTTCTGATTTTATTTTTTCTTTGAGAGATGTGTTAATTTCCACAAGTGTATCTTCAGCTCCTGAGATTCTCTTGTATTCTGTTGGTGATGCTTACTTTTGTAGTTCCCGATCTTTTCTCTATGTTCTCCAGCTCCTGGTTTTTCTCTATTTGTGTTTTCTTTATTGATTCTCATTCTGTTTTCATGCCTTGCACCATTTCCTTCATCTGTTTGAATGTGGAGTCCTGCTTTTCAATGACAGCTTCTATTTTTTTGTCCGTTTCCTCTCTATGTATCACTAATTGTGCCTCTACTTCTTTGGGTATAATTGCCTGTATTTCTATGAGAGCTTTGTTTATTTCTTCTTTATTTGCCTTTATTTGTGTGGACATTTCTTTGAGAGCTTTGTGCATTTCTTCTTTGTTTGCCTCAATTTTCATGGTCATTTCTCTGAGAGCTCGATTTGTTTCCTCTTGGTTTGTCTTGATTTCTTTGGCTATTTCTCTGAGGGCTTTGTTCATTTCATCTGTATGGGCCTCTAATAGCTGGAGAAACATAGTTTTGAGGTCGTTTTCTTGTATATCTAGTGAATTGAAGTGTCCATTGTTTTGTGGGGTTGCTGGTGAGGTCATTATGTCCTGATTTTTGTTGGGAGTGTTCTTACGTCTGCCTCTAGCCATCTGGTTATTTATAACCCTCACTGTTTGTTCCTCGAGTTTGTAGTTCGGGCTATGATCGTCTCTTTCTGTTTTCTGGACTGTTTTTTTAGGAAAATGAGAGAGGTTCACTGGTTTGGGAGTATGCATTGTGGTTTCAGTTTTGCCTAAGTAAGGAATGTGACGCTGGCGCTATTCGCATGTGCTTTTAGTGGGCGCAGTGTGCATGCGCAGGTTCTTTGACGATTGCAGTGGCCTGCAGGCCACTATTATGCAGTTCTTTCTGAGATCCAGGGATTGTTTGCCTGGATTACACTGGTGGACCCACAAGGCAGAAGCTTCAACGTTGGGGTCGCTATCCCAAGAATCCTATGATGCCCACACTAGGGGTGTCTTGTCTGTCCATTGGCTCCATTTCTCAGTTTTACTTCATTGTCGCTTTCCCAGAATTTCTTCATCATCTCTCCATTTTCTCCTTTTATTGTAAATTACAGTTTTGGTTTTCCTCTATGAAGAAATAATAGTGTTTTCAAAAGATAACTAAACATTTAGATCAAAATGTTTGCTGGATTATATACACAGTCTGCCCTCATAATTCTCCAGGAATTTATTATGTGGAATTTATAAAGTGTCAGAGATGTATACAAAGTGAATGTGCAAGAAATAAAATAAAAGAATGGTTGTAGTATAGAAAAATTAGAATAATTTTAATGACTAGCAGTAAAATTAAACATAAGTTACATAGTTCTAGACTATATATTATATGGTGGGATATTGCAAAACTAAGTAAGATAATTAATATGTAATGACATGGAAGATATTCACATATTTTATTAAAATTTATTATGATTTTATTTTATTTTTTGAGACAGGGTTTTTCTGTGTAGCCTTGGTTGTCCTGGTCTTACTTTGTAGAGCAGGCTCAAACTCACAGAGGTCTGGCCTCAAACTCATAGAGATCTGCCTGTCTCTGCCTCCCTGAGCACTGGGATTACAGGCATGCACCACTGTGCCTGGCTGATAAATTTTAATAAATTATATATGTAAGATAATTAAATATATATTTTAACAAAAAACAAAGAAAAAGAAAGAGAAATAAACACCCATGTGTATAGAGGAATTTTAATCCAGCAACAAGGCTACTCTGGTTGGAATACAAACATGACTTTAATCCCAGGCATAGAGCAAATTTCAGCTAAAGATAAGCTTAAGTCCAGTTGTGGTGGTACATACATGTAATCCCAGCACCTGAGAGACAGAGGAATGTAGATCTCTGAGTTCTCTTCAGGCAATTTGGTCGAGTCAGTGAGTTGAGAAGCAGTGCAGTGGAGTTCAGTTTGTGGAATTCAGAGGCAGTTTTACCAGGAGAGTTTTACAGAGACAGTTTGAAGAGAGAACAAGCTGGGCACAGGTAAAGATGGAAGGAGCCAGAGAATAAGAAGGAGTCAGAAGATTAGAACAGATTGCTAGAGTTAGTTTGAGACCAAGTAAAGCAATTCAGTCAGAAGCCAGTTTGAATCAGTCAGCTAGGAAGCGCTTGAGCCAGAATAGCTGAGTTGAACCAGCAAACAAGAGTTCAGAAAGAACTAGAAAGGGTGAGCTAATTCAGCAGTAAGTCTCAGAGACAGAAAACGTTAGAATAGATTGTACGAGGCTAGAAGCTTTCAGGACTAGGCCTAGGTTATCAGACAAAGTCAGTAAGCCTCTGTCCAAGATGACAATTACATCAGGCAAATAAAAATTACTTTACATACTTGTCTAACAGCCACTTGACTTGCGAATAAAAGAGGATAGGTTGAAACTTTAAGAAGCTCCTCCCCTCCCATTTCAGGTTAGGAAGGTTATAATCAGTGACTATAACAAAAGGCTTATTTATGATGAATCACCAACCACTCATTATCATTCTCAATAAGTGTGACAATGTTAATTCCCTTTTGACATATGCTCTGCACTAGGGAAATGGCATAAAGAATCATCAGTCTGGGTTGGAGAGATGTTTCAGCAGTTAAGAGCACTAACTGCTTACCCAGAAGACCCGAGTTTGATTTCCAGCACCCTCATGATGCTCCACAAGAGGATGTTTTTCCTATTTCAGGAGATCCAGTGCCCTCTTCTGGCCACCTTGGGCACCAGACATGTACATGGTGTACAAACATACATGCAGGCAGAACACTACATTCAGGCACATAAAATAAAAAATGTAAAAAGGCAAATATTTCTAAAAACAAAACAAGAACCATGATGCAAGGTGGGGGCTTGTCTAGTTGCAGTGGCCACAGAGCTAATCAGAGAGAAAGGTGCTGTCCTAGACTTCAAAAGATAAAGAGGATTTAGAGAAACACTGGCTCAGTCTGGACCACTTTATAATACTTTTTTATTATTCATGTGGCTTCTGTAATCTGTTTTTACCTTATTTGGTACTAAATCTAATAAAAATTCAAAGAAGTAATTTATTTAGAAGAAAGTACATGTTAACATGGGATATAAAGGTACCCATAGTAGGGTGCTTTTCTTAGCATGCTCAAGGTACCAGATCCAATCCCCAGGAGGGACAACAACAAAAATGGACAATAATGTAATAGTATATTGTAATGAACTATTAGTGTATTTTCTCAAATGGCGCTGTTTAGTTAGGAGGATGGTATAGTTTTACATTTTGCTTTACTTTTTCCTTTATTTATTATTAATTTGTGTGTGTGTGTGTGTGTGTGTATACACATGTGCACATGTGCCACTGCATGCATATGAAGATCAGAGGACAAGTTGTGGAAGTTAGTTCTTACCTTCACCCTGTGCATTCTGGGAACTGAACATGAATTCAGGTTGCCAGACTTGGCAGCAAGCACTACCAGCCTCATATTTTGCATTTTTAATATGTGCCTTAATAGAAGATAGTTAGACTCTCTTATTTTCACTATTGTGACATCACAAGTTACATAGCATCTTAGAAACTCTTTTGGACACTTAGAAGAGAATGGAGTAAAAATACAAATAGGATCTTAGCACTTGAAACACAGTGTTGATGAAATGGAAGGACGGCATGAATAATTCAGAAATGGAATAGGAGTTGGGAGCAGGTGCTGTGTGTGCAGCATGTTTGCCTCAGTGACCATCTTCACTGACTTTGTGGCAAGAACAATGGAATTGAAATTCGTTGTTAGCCTAGATTATTATAAAAGTATGCAGTTGGCTTTATTCACTCAATTTATTTGGTGTACATGTGCTCCAGGTAGCAAGCTGGCCATTAGTGACAGAAGGTGAGAAAGGCAAGCCTTCTCTTGTAGGAGCTCTCAGCTGAGGAGATTCGGACTCTTAAACACAGTCACAGAGCACACTAATCTGGAAGGCCACAGAGGAGACAGTTAGTAATGATGGTAGGGGGTGAGGTGGGCAGTTGGTAGGCTGTGTGGGAAGGCCTTAAATGAAGTCCCAAATACCAGTGCTCTGTGCCACCTGACCATGGTGAGAAATGCAGGACACAGCTCTGGAGTTAACCAGCAGGGGTTTTGTTTTGGTTTAGTTTGTTTTAGGGGGCAACAGGGTGAGACAGGAACTCACTTTGTAGAGCAAGCTGGCCTCGAACTCACAGAGATCTGCCTGTCCTGCCTCCTGAGTGCTGGGATTAATGTGTGCCACCATGCCCAGATAATGAAGCTGGTTGGAGAAAGGGATAGATACTACTACAGGACAGTTTGAAAATTCTAAAACTGAACAAAACCTCTTTACAGCTGCATCTTTTCATTGCTGGGTCTGGCAGATTTAGCATCAGATATCAGAAAACCTTTTTGTTATCTCCAGTTTTCTGTACTTGTTTCCCCCTGTGATTCAGTAACTAGAGTGAAGAGGAGTAATTTAGATTATTACAACAGATTAAACCAAATACTGAGAACATCTTTCCTTGCTGAAATAATTATCATTAAAGACAACCTGTCTACCAGCACCACCTGCAGGGGACGAGAAGGCCTGCACAAGCTGCTTTACCTGTGCTGTTCGAAATGCAGTTTGGAAGACTTGCGACTGCTAGCAAGCATCCTTACTTACGACCATCCTGCTGGCTTCTACTTAGGCTTCTGAACGTTTCAGGACAGAAGCAATACAGTTAAAATTCATAATTGGTTCCAGGCCTTTATCGACATTCCTTTGGTGAGCGTCTACTGAGAGCCTAATCTTAGCAGCCAAGGACACAAATAACAGCAGCCCCCACCACTCTCACCCACGCTCTGAGGAGCATCAACAGCAGTAGGCTCACCTATGTTCTCAGGAACACTTGTAGAATGTTGATGGGTAAAATTAGGAACCGATTCCACCTTGGAAGCCCAGCCTTTGGTGCAGGGTGACCAGTAAAGCAGAGATTGTGTTGCCCCTTTAACATCTTCCAGGAATGAAGAACAAAGGAGACTTCATAGCTTTAAGAAGTGAAAAAATGAACTCTGTTTTGAGGCTTCAAAAACTTAGGTATCTGAGATGATAGAAAAGAATCTGTATTACACACTACTTTATGTGGACCAGCTAAAGATGATCTTTTCCAATGTATGGCTCCGCCAAACAAAAATCTCATCAGCATTCTGCTGGTCCCGCAAGGGATAAGATGAAAGACACTCTATGGCTTAGTATAAATGCATAAACTTCAACTTGAAATTAGTTTATATTACTAATATGACAATTTTCTTTTCCTTGTTCAATCATGCCCTAAGAAACTAAAAATATTTCTATACATTTCTACTCTTATTATAGCTTGACAACAAGTACAAAATATTTTATTTCTAGATTTTTTTTTTAATTCCAAGGCACTGTTTTACTATGTAGCCCAGGCTGATTTCAAGTTGAGATCCACCTGTCTTTGCCTCCATAGTCCTGTGATGGTAGGTTTGTGCCATCACAGTTGGCTCCTTAATTTTTAAAACTTGAAAAGAAAGTGAAACAAACCAGGCATTTAAGAAGCAAAGTAATGAAACGCAGGCTTCATTATCGTTGTCTTCAAAGCAAAGAGAAATGTCTCCTGGGAGCGGGAGTGGTATTGAAAGCTAGGAGCTGGGAACATGGCTCAGTAGGTAAACTGCTTGCTGTGAACTATGAGGACCTGAGTTCAAATCCCCAGCACCCAAATAAAAAGCATAAAAAGCTGGGAGCGAGGGATGGCAAGAGCCTGTAATCTCAGAGATAGGGCACTGGCTAGCTAGTCTAGCCAATCAATGAACTTTAGATTCAAAGAATAAGGTAGAGGAATACAGGAAAACACCTGACATGGACCTCTGGCTTTTACACACACACACACACACACACACACACACACACACACACACACACAGATGGGTGTATAGCTCAGTAGAAGAATGCCTGCCTGGCACATGCAAGGCTCCTGGGTTCCAGTCCAACCAAAACATACACAAACAAATACAAATAGGGTTGATCTGCATGATAGTATTTTTTTAATCTGAATTTAGAGTCGTCACATACATTTATGCACATTTCTAGGGAAAGTCACCATCACTTTCTGTTTCCCTTTTGACAGTCTCAGGCAAGTACATGAACGCCTAGAGTCACACTGGGGCACAACACTATCTTTGAAACCAAACCAACACCTTCTTCAGTTCAGCTGTGCTGCTTGCAAAAGACCATCATAGCTGGGCTTGGAGACTGTTGACACTCCTGCACAGAAGGGGGAAAGTCATGGGACCCTCACCGGAGCATCCAGCCACATCTTTCAACCAGTTCTATGTAACTATGCCATGACTGCAGGAGACACTGAGATTTCGGCCGGACTAGAGCACACATGCTGGGAAGGACTAAGAGAGAGGCTCATCTGTACAACCCTGAGGAAGCCAGCATCCACGCTGGCTGCAGAGCTTTCCATTGGCTGCTTTAAGGCCACTCACACTCTTTCCTGTGAGCCTAATAAATTCATTGGTTCCCCAGGGTGAACTTTAGCAGAATCAAAGAACTTGAGTTTGTCATTGAGACTTTCGGAGGAGGGTAGATATTGCTTCATTCCCCAGGTTGAAAATTCTCTCAGCACAGTTTGTCTCCCCTCCCCTGCAAGGTGTTTATACTCTCAAATTCAGACTAAGGCTTGAGTAAAAACTTCAAATTATATCATGTTCAGACACAAGTTATGAAAGTAATGATATAAATTAGTTAATAGAATCACACTGTCAGAGGCAAGGGGATCTTAGCCCTTAAGCAATTCCAAATTTCTCCAAGTGAGGTCGGTTATATCTACCAAAGAATTTTTTACTCATTACAAACACACTATTGGCTTCACCTAAAAGCTAATTAATTTCAGACTCCAAGGCTAAATAAAAGAATCTACATCTTAAATCCCTTAATCACACTAAGATTTGAGAACTCACCACCCCACTCAGAAGACACCTAGAGGCCCCAGGCACCACTAAGATGAGCAAGTAAGTGGTGGAGAGATAGCAGAAAAAGAGAAGTAGAACAGTGTGTGCACAATGAAGAGAACCAGAGGCTCAAGGGTAGTGAGGGACAGCATGACATGAATAGCTGGTGATGCCACCTGAGGCCATGGTGAGGTCTTGGCCTGTGCTGCGGCCAAGGACCATGTCTGAGTCCATGGACCTGAATCAGAGGGGAGGTCTGTTAGTACCAAAGGCCATGTGCATGTTTCTGGTCAGAGCTGCCACCAGTTGCTTTGTTGATGTCTGAGGGCCCTGCAGAGCTGCCCCCACCCTCACCAGTTGTAGCTCTCAGAAGAGTGGACCCAGCCCCTTGCCTGGGCAGCACAGTAGAGCTGGCCCTGGTAGTGTGGGCATGGAAGAGCTGGCACCAATGGTGTGAGTGTGGGAGAGGGGTCGTGCTGACCAGCTCAGCTACCACCCGAGCCCAGACTCCGGGGTTTAAGTTGGCCTACCTGAACCTCTACCCATCGTGAACTGCTAGAGTATGGGAAGGGATGGGTCTTCCAGAACTAAAGCGCAGGAGCTCCATGACAGAGGGCAACAACAGGATACCCAAGAAGGGTCCCAGTGAAGAGTTAGTATTGAAAGTGTAGCAGAAGCCAGAGGCCTGAAACCAAACCAATGATTCATTGTAATGAACATTTGGGAAAAAAAAAAAAAAAAAAAAAGCTGTTTGGGCAAAAGGGTATACTGTGTGACACACCATGACACACTGCAGCTTCCATGGTGAGATTGGTTTCTTTATTTTCTTTTGGAGGGAGGTTACAAGGGCAGATATAAAGGGAGTTGGGGTGAGTAGAATTGGGGTGCATGATTGATGTGAAATTCACAAAGAATCAATAAAAAGTAAAAAAAAATAAGATTTGGGAACTATGAATACATCTTATCAGCTTCTTTCATATGGCAGTGCTGAAATAACAAGAGAAATTAAATTTCATCAAAGTGGGATAGGCAGTGAGAGGCAGAAGTGAGACTCAGAGTCAAATTTTGGCTTCCAGGCTAGGAAATTTTTAATTATAAGTAGTTTGTATTCATTTGTAAATCCCTAGAGACCTCAATGAAAAAGGAATTTATTTGAGTTCTTTGTTTCTAAATATTCCTTACAGACTTAATGCTAATAATTTCCCCTTAATGGGCTCCCAGCATTTGGTAAGTGACTTGTTTCTTTGGGGAAATTTGGGAACTGCCAGCTATAGGAACTTGTGGACAAAGATACTTTGTTATGTTGTTACTGTCTTAACACTTCACAATGAGACAGACAAAATCATTGTTCATAAGAATATACACTAAATTTTCTCCAATCATAAGACGTAATACAAAGCAAATAGAAAAGTCAGCTCCTAGTGTTAAGCAGGGTATTCCACCTCCTGCAACCACGCACCATACGCTGTGCCCCTGCGTCATTCAGTATTTAACCTAACAATTTATTGCTAGGTGTCTTGGCAGCAAGCTGTGCGAGCCGAAGTGGAGTCTGATTGACTTAATTAATGTGGTGGCAGCTTGGAATGTTGTCCAGCTGCCAGTGAGAATTATGTTTGTTTGCCTTTGGCCCAAGTGTGAAATGGCTGGCTGTTGATTTCAGAAGTGTAAGGGTACATTTTTATATCTCACACAAATGAATACATTTTTGTACCCTCCACATTTGGGGAAATGCTGGAATTTATTGGGTAATGTAATGTTATGCACCACTTGTGTGGCAGAGAGAGAAAGGTGGAATTTTGCCCTAGAGGTTGACTTTGCATCTGTACAGAAAAGCAAAAACAGGTGGTAGAAACCCAAGAGCAGGTAAATAAGCCATCAAAAATTAGCTTATCAGGCCTAATGTTTTAAAGACTAACATTAAAATCAAGTTTCCTGGGTTAAAAGAGACCAAAATTGTGAACACAAGAAACACAGTTTTAAATTTCTTAGAATGGCTTTAACTCTAAAAGTCTACCATAGACTTTGAGCATTACACTTTCCTCTTCACCAAACACAACCTCTGACTTTCCTTTCCTGCAATGACTGGTGGCGGTGACCCTGGTGCTGTCCGGTGGTTGTTGGGGTAGTATGGATTTTGATGTTTGTGCTTGTATCTTCTGGGAATTCTGCACACCAACAGGGAAGAGCTGACATTAAAATAACAAAGTTCAAAGCACCTTTAAAGGTGTCAGACAACACCACTCACCTAGTGTTTTTCTCACGATATGCTCTTAAAATAACACACCTCTGAACAACTTAGTGGATTAAGAAAACGGATAATTAAAATATATAAACACATTTCCTTTATTCTATTGCTTAAAACATAGTGAAACTAAAGGAAATCACAGAACATTTAAGAGAAAATATGTGAAGAAATTCTGTGTGTGTGTGTGTTTGCTTGGTGTCAAACCCAGGGCTTTACTGGGTAAATGCTATTCTAAATGAGCTACTTTATTAGTAACAATGAGCCCCAGAATACTTTCATGATGATAAGACCATTCTTTAAATGAGACTGCAAGTATATCAGGGAGATACATACTTATATGCTTTTTTTTTTATAAATGAAGAAGTTGAAAAAAATCACAGTGTATTTCTAATATAGGTTCTCTTACTCACTCTTAGGGTCTCATTATGTAGTTGGTATGTAGGAACTACATACTAACTGGCCTGTAAATTTTGGTTCTTCCTTCTTCACTCTGCTCAGCATGTAGTATGTTTAGTTTGGACTTCATTTTATTAGGAATTTGGAGAGGGAGGTCATTTTTCTAGTCACCTGTTGTGCTGGTTAGTTTTTGGTCAATTTGACACAAACCAGAGTCATCTGGGAAGAGGGAACCTCACTTAAGAAGATGCTTCCATCACACTATCCTATAGTAAAGTCTGTGGGGGCTTTTTCCCCCTTCCCTTCCCTTCCCTTCCCTTCCCTTCCCTTCCCTTCCCTTCCCTTCCCTTC
>NW_026585644.1:60671614-60697499 GCF_907164565.1 Psammomys obesus
CCTTTCCTTTCCTTTCCTTTCCTTTCCTTTCCTTTCCTTTCCTTTCCTTTCCTTTCCTTTCCTTTCCTTTCCTTTCCTCTTCCCCTCTTCTTTTTAATTAATGATTGCTATAAGAAAGGCCAGACCACTATAGGTGGAGTTATCCTGGGCAGTGGTCTGGGTTGTACAAGAAATCAAGCAAGTAAACAATGCTCCTCCATAGCCTCTGCTTCAGCTCCTGCCTCAGGTTTCTGCCTTGAATTCCTGTACTGACTTCCCTTCATGGTGGATTGTAAGCTGTAAAGCTGAAACAAACATTTTCCTCACCAAGTTGCTTTTGGCTCTGGTGTTTATCACAGCAATGGAAAGCAAACTAGGACACGTGCTAAAAGTAGACCATGATATTTTCTTTTGCTCCAGTGATCTTTGTTGTAATATTATTTATAATGCCTTTTCTTTGCTAAATTTCTTTGATAGTAGGGATGGGGAGATAACTCAATTTAAAAAAAAATGAGTGCTTTATAAAAAGAAGGATATGGGTTTGATCCCCAGGACCTGTGATTTAAAAAAGCACACACTTAAAAAAAATATTTATTTTTTTATTAATTACAGTTTATTCACTTTGTATCCAAACTGTAGCCCCCTCCCAATCCCACCTTCCCTCCCTCTTCTCCACTCATGCCACCTCCCCCAGTCCACTGATAGGGGAGGTCCTCCTCCTCTTCCATCTGATCCTAGTCTATCAGGTCTCATCAGGAGTGGCTGCATTGTATTCCTCTGTGGCCTGGTAAGTAACACACACTTATAATCTCATTGCTAACAGGCAAGAGGAGACAGGCAGATCCCTGCTTGGTGAGTTCTAGGTTCAACAGAAGACCCTACAAAAACAAACAAACAAAAACCCAAAGGAAAACTGCTCCAAAAAAACAAAACCACAGACTAATGGTCTATGTATGTAGGAAGTTACACACAGTTAGCCCTGGTTACTTTGCTATTTTTCTTGATTAGATATGGTTATTTCAAACAACCAGATTTTGTGCTCAACTTTCACATAAAAATCACCTGGTAAACATCATTGTATTCTGCATACTATTGGGTTAGTGTGAACTTGACTGTTGAGAGTGAAGCAAGCCTTAGGATTGCTTAAGATGGTATTGCTCTCAGAGTGAAGAATAAATTAGACATTAATGTAAGTGCATGAGTGGGTATCAGGCCAGATTTATAAGTGATAGCTGCCAGAATTTCTAGAACCTACTTGTTATTGAAGGACAATGTAATAAATCTAATTTGGCATCATACAGTTTTTCTCTTTAAAATTCTAATATTTGTGGTATGTTTTTAAGTATGTAATGACTATGGGAAAAATTGTACACAAAATTACCCTGAATTTTTATTGCTGCAATATAAACTTTTTTTAAAAAATAACCTCAAGTTCAATTCATGCTGCCCATATGCACGTGAGTGTTGGACTCATCACTGGGACGTGGGCAACCTACCAGTGGCCACATCCCCAAAGCAGAGTGACCTTCCCTCCACAAATAGCCATTAGCTGGCAATTTGAGTACTCTGCCAAGGATGGGAACTTAAGAGCCCCACCCTTCACCATGCTGGAACTTTAACTGCTTGGGTCTTATGCAGGTAACCCCAACTCCTGTGTGCTGATGTGTGCAAAAGCCATGTCATATCCAGCAGCCAGGATTTCACAGCCTTCCCCATCTGCCAGCTTTTTGCATTATTTCCACACAGAGATGTTGCTTTGCATTGGGGAGGTTGATAGGGATGATTCATGTACAGCTGACAGTTGTGAACACTTTGGCCAATTAGAAGTCTCTATATTGCTCATTACCCACTGCAGAAAGCAACACAAATCCACAGGTATAAAGGCAAACACCCAAAAAGCAGCTCTGCAGCCTGACCTTTCAGCAGAAAAGCAACAACAGGGTCCCCTCTTGAGCTAATAGTCTCCCTGTACAGAGCTTTTGACACATAAGCTTTATGACATTAATATATTACAATTTTCCACACTCAGAAAAGACTGTTTTAGCAAAATCATTACCATTTAGTAAATACTTAGTAAGCTGTCCTAAAATTTCTAGCATCACGAACTTAAGAAAACACTATGTTATAGTGTTTTTAAAATATATGGAAATTGTGTTCTATGCATCAACAAAGGACAACATAAATAAGCAAATAGTTACTGAGTTCTCCCCAGTTTGTCTTCAGACAGGCCTTTGTTGCTTCTAAGATCTTCATAGGTTAGTTCATAAATTGAAGCCTTCGACTATTTTGCACTAATTTTTGCTCATATTATGATAAGAGTCTGACTCCATCCTTTTGCAAGTAGATATCCAGTCTTCTTAGTAACATTTATTGAAAATAAATATTCTTTTCCAACAGGCCTGCAATCAATTGGCCATAGATATTTTGGACTCTCAATTTTACTCTGTACTTTGTATGTCAGTCTCTAATTATGGGAATATCATTCTGTTTTGATCACTGGAAGTCTATACTATTTTTTTTTCTCTTTTGAGGCAGAATTTCACTTTGTAGCTCAAGCTGACCTTGAACTTGCAATACTCTTGCTTTAGACTCCTCAATACTGGGAGTAAAGGCATGTGCCATCAAACTTGGTTTATAATAATGCCTTGGTCAACACAGCTTCAGAGATGGACCTATCTGGGGCAAAGAAGAAATGAAGAAATGACAGACACAGAAAATAACTGATTCCCATTAGTACTCTGTGTGGTTACTGAAATGTCGCTGAAAACCGAGTATAAACAGAGAAGGTGGCCAGGTGTGCCTGTGGTTGGAAGCCACTACGAGCCAAAGAGTTATTTGCTTGTTTATTTGTTTGTTTTTAATGCTTTAAAAGTTTTAAGTCCGACTTGGTAATTGATCTGAGCAGGTAAGAGTGGTCAGGGAGAAGCCTACTGGGCCTATGTCTTTTTATTCAGTAGCTTGTCATATCCTTGAATACCTATTTGTACTAACAACTTCCTTGGTTTTCAGGGGCATGTCAATAAACACACAGTGGGAATCAGTTCTTTTCAGGTCTGTCATTCTTTTCGTTTCCTCCCTGTCCCAGACAGGTCTGCCTCTGGAGCTGGGCTGGACAAGGTGTTTTATAAACCAGGTTTGATGGCACATGTCAGGTGGATGTTGCCTAGTCCACCTGAGTAGGTGGACTACTCCTAGGTAGGCTGCTGAAGAGGGCCACATCCCCTAGCCCAGACTCAGGGCCCACACAGCTGGCCAGTCACTCTCCAGACATGATTGTTTTTGCCAAATATAATAGGAAAACAGTTAAAATGGAGGCAAAAAATGGGAACACACTGGTGTGGGGTGGGGTTGGGTCTCCACCATGTATTCACCCCCCATTCCTCATTTTTAGTTTCCAACCCCCCATTACTCATTTTTCCCCAAGTGGTTGAATTCATTGTCCCCTTTTCTGCAAAGCAAGGGCAGACCTCAGTAATATAGCACAAGAACCAATGAACTGAAATGCCTTTGCTGCACTTCCCAGGTTTCCTAAAATCTCTTCAAGGTAGCAACACAGAGCTACCTATCTCTAGATTTCTTTCACTTTCTTCTCAGAATTGTGTTCCCCTTTCCTTTATTTTCATCCTTTATTCTTATTACTTCCCTTCACTCAGATGTTCCCTCCAGAGTGTCCTGAGGCCAATGTCCACTTCCTGTCTGTGTTCCTGTTTGGGTGTCATTTTCCAGAATCCTGCATAGCTCCAGGGACTTGCTCTGACTAGAGACAGTGGGATCAGGTGAACTTGATGGAGAAACCGCTGTTTCCTGGAGTTCAGTATGTTTATTATATACAGTAGAACAGAGAGGCAGGGTTATTATATACAGCTGAACAAGACCATGGTGTTATAACATACAGATAAACAAGGAGGCATAGTTACCATATACAGCTAAACAAGGTTGTTTGTTTAGCTAATCTCAATGGCAACTATCTGAAGGGGAGCAGTTTCTAGACAGAAAGTATCCCATAAAGAGAAAACTATGGTGGGAATTTTCTGCTCACATTATCAACAATGGCTTTGCCATTTCCCTGTGAGCCTGTGGGGGTAGGAGGAGGCTTTGCCATTTCCCCATGTGCCTGAGGAGGTGCTCATGTCAATAGCATACCATCAGGCAGGACTTCAGTCACTCAGACCTTTCTCTTTCCCATGCAATCAGGAAAACAGGGAGTTCGAGCCCTCTGGCCAGGTATCCTGAGATTTCATTTGAAAACAACCACAAAAAGCACCTTTAAGACTAGTTTGCTGCTGGGCGTTGTGGTGTACATCTTTAATCCCTTCACTTGGGAGGCAGAGGCAGAAGAATTTGTGTGAGGTCAAGACCAGCCTGGTCTACAGAGTACAGAACAGCCAGAGCTGTGTTACACGAGGAAAAAAAAAAAAAGACCTATTTGTATACTTATTTCACAGAGTGAGATTGAAGAAGTCAGGGCCTGGAGCTTTCTCCCACTAAGGTAAACATTCTTCTTTCCTCTCCTCCTTCCTGAGGTAAGTGTCTTACTGTGTATCCTCAGGGTGGCCTGGAACTGCCTGAGTTTCACAGAATGACCTTAAGCTTTCAATCTTCTTGGCTCAGGCTGCCAGGCGCTGGAATTACAAGCTGTGTTACTGTGCCTAATAAATATATTGGCTTGCATTATATTGCCACTTTAACAATATTAACAGTATTAAGGCTTTTCATTCATGAACATTTGTTTTGCTTTCTTTTTTTAAAATAAAATTTCGTTGATTGATTGAGTGTACATGATATACATGAGCATCTGTGCATGTGTGCCACAGCATGCATGTGTGGAGGTGAGAGGACAACTTGTCAACATTTGTTCTCTCTTTATGCCATGTGGGTACTGGGGATTGAACTCAGGTCTACTCACTGTCAGGCCTTCTTTTCTACCTCAGTTAACACTCTGTGTAAAAGACCACAGATATACCCAAAGATGCATTCATTAATGCCCTAGTTGTTTTTAATCAAACCAAGTTGAAAAAACTGAATTGTCCATCACAATACACCCTTGGTTAAATTGATACCTGAATGCATCACCTTCTCTTTTATTTTTTGAAGATATGTTAGCATACAATTTGATGGGATTCATTATGGAGCGTTTACACATAATTATGCTTCATCCTTATTGATCTTCTTCTCCCACTGCGCTCTTCCATCCTGTTTGCTCCCTACCCTGACTCCTGTTGTTCCATTCTTAGACTCCCAAATGGTTCTTTTTTCTACTTTCATGTCACATGTATTCTAAATATTTTATTTATTTATTATTTGTGCAGTATTCTGCCTGCATGTGTGCCCACAGGCTGTGCTTGCTGGGAGTTGAACTCAGTACCTTTGGATGTACAGCCAATGCTCTTAACCTCTGAGCCATCTCTCCAGCCCCCGTCACATGTATTCTATTACCCTATTTTTGAGTCTCCTCCCTTGAGGTTTCTTCTTTCCCCTCTTGGTTTCTTCCTCCCCCTCCTGGATTCTACATCTGAGAGAAAACAGGTATTTGTCTTTCTGAATCTGGCTTAATTCATCCAACATAATCATGTTCAGTTCTACCTATTTATAGCTACCAAAATTCCAGTGGGTATAAATGTGTTTTATCTATCTGATATTGATAGACAGCTGGCATGGTTCCAATTCTTAGCCTTTGTGAGTAGTGCAGCAAACATGAAGAAATATGCATTTCCTGGATATGTTGGCTTGGATTCCTTCAGCTTTATACCTAAAAGTATTAGAGCTTTGTTGTATGATACTTCTAATTTTAGTTTTTGGGAAAGCTCCATATTGACTACTATAAAGGTTGCATCAATTAGATTTCTACCAGCAGTGGATAAGAGTTTCTCTTTCTCCATATTTTTGATAGCATTTACTGTCATTTGTTTTCTTGTTAGCAATTTTGACTGTGATTAGATGGACTCTCAAAGCAGGTATGTATATGTGTATGCATGTATACATCCATGCATGTATGTATGTATGTGTATTGGGTATTTATATGTACTTGTGTGGATATGTGCACATGTGTGCTGATACATGTGGAAGCCAGGGGTTGATGCTGAATATCTTCCTCTTTTGCTGTCTATGATGACTATTCTTGGTTGTCAACTTCGACACACCTTTAAGACAGATTTTCAGTTGGGAATACATACCTTTAATCTGTATCACATCTTCTTCTGGAAACCTATATAAGGACATGGAAGCAGGAAGCTTTTTGCTCTTTGTTTGCTTGGTCTCACCTTGTTAGCAGTTCATTTCTTCACTGGCATTAGAGCATAGCTCTTCTGAATTCTACCATATGCTGAAGACCAGCTGAGACATCCAGCCTCATAGAGTAAGTAACTACTGGATTCTTAGACTTTCAATTCACAGGCAGACAATGTTGGATTAGTTGATACACACAAATTTTGGCATAATTCTTACACAATATTTCAAGGGTTCCAGCTGAGGGTACTACTCCCTTAGGGTACATAAACCCTTGAGAATCTAAAGTACCACCAAATGGTCCCAGGAGTGGTTAAGTATCTGGAATAGACTTTTTAATTTGCCAACAATCACAGTTACCATAGTCTCTCCAGTTACTGAAGGCTCTCTCTTTTTTTGGAGCTCAGAGAGAACTAAAAGTCCATGGTGTGAATTATTCTACAAACTTAAGGAGGTAATGCATTTTATTATTTTGATTCATCAACTGTTGGTGGCAATATGCAAATTGATTGACTTTGCATATAAAAATTTTGACAATTTTTGGGAAAAATAAGGGAAATGATGATGCTAGTTGGTTGCTCTTAGCATCTCTGGATAAAGTGACAAAGATAAGGATGAATTTACTGATAAAAACTGACTATCTCCACATGCATATAGACAGTCTAAAGGTTTCTAAGTGCACCCTGGAAGAGAATCTTCTTTCTAGCAGCCACAGAGCCCAAGTTGAAGAAAATCAAACTGAAGCCCTCATTATAATGTTAGCTGAACTATAGCAAACATTCAGGTTCCAGTCTCAGAGTATGTCTTTGAAGGAACTCAGGACAGGAACTCAAACAGGGCAGGTTAAAGTAAGAGCATTAATTGGTAAAGAATAGGATCCTGTAACTTGGCCTACGGATGTGTGGGAAGACACCACTGAAGTAAGAAATCTGAACCCACATGTTCTTAAAGGTTCATCTCACCTTGAGGAAGTAGTATCCTCAGCCCTACCACTTGAAATACTGTTTAAGAAATTACATCAAAATGCCTGGTGGCAATGGTGGAGGTAACGACAGTGGTGGCAGCATCAGCAGCGGTTGCCCACTTCTGTAACCCCAGCAGTCAGGAAGCAGAAGCAGGCAGATCTCTGACTTAAGAGGCCAGCCTGGTCTACAGAGTGAGTTTCTGGACAGTCAAGGCTATACAGAGAAACCCTGTCTCATAAAAAGAAAAAGAAAAAAAAAAGCCAAAATGTAGGCTAAAACAAATATTTACTATCTCATAGTAAATTGGTTTCTTTTTTTGTTTGTTTTAATTGTTAGTTATTTATGTTACATCCTGGTTGTAGCTTCCTCTGTTGCTGATTATTAATATTTATAATTGATTTATTTGTTAGTTAAACAGCACTTATTCCTAAACCAACTGTATACCCAAATCACCACACAGAGACTAGGATTTATTTAATTAACCTAGAGCACAGTGCTGGGCAATAATTACCCCATCCTAAACCTCCAAGTCCGCATAGCTTCCTCCCATTCAGATTGCCCACATTATACTTGCTTTTTAGGCCTATCTTAGGTCTAGTTCATCTCTCCTGGTGTTTCTAGGTCCTCTCCTCTCAGATCTCTCTCTGACCCACTCCACTCACTTCTTTCTCCTCCCCTATGGACCAGCATGTCCCACCCTAGTCTCTCTATTGCTCAGCATTGGCTGGTTGTTTTATTGGCAATATGGAGAACAAATGGTGGCATGTTTATACAAACTTGTGAGAGGTGATGCTTAGAATAAGCATCACAATGCAATGTCCAGATTGAAACCAGATCGTGGGGTAGAGAAATCAGCACTTCAATGAACAAGGGTAAATTGTGTACATTCCTCAGGAACATTCACCCCTCCCTCTTCTACTCCTGGTCCCAACCTCCTTCCCAGTTACCCCTATCTCCCCTCCCCTACTTTGCAGAGAAGTGGAGGCCCCACCCATCCTAGCATAGCAAGTTGCATCTTCTTCCCCTATGGCGTGGAGAGGTAGCCCCACCAGGGAAAAGTGATCAAAAAGCAGGCAACAAGAGTCCATGTCAGAGTCAGCTTCTAATTTACTTACTAGGGAGCCCAAATGAGGACTGAGCTGCCCATCAGCTACATCTGTGTAGGGGGCCTAGGACCAGTCTATGCATAGTCCTTGGTTGGTCTCCACAGGCTCCCTGGGCCCTGGTTAGTTGGCTCTGTAGGTCTGTCCCCTCTGGGTCCTTTTATCCTTCCCACTCACTCTTCCACAAGGCTCCCTGCTCTCCACCCAATGATTGGTTGTGGGTCTCTGCATCTGTTTCCATCAGCTGCTGGGTGGGGCCACTCAGAGGACAGCTATGCTAGGCTCCCATATGTAAACATAGCAGAGTATTCTTAGTCTGTCAGGGGTTGGCTGTTTCCCATGGGATGAGTCTCAGGTTGGGCTAGTCATTGGTTGGACATTCCCTCAATCTCTGCTCTATTTTTGCCCCTGCACATCCTATAGGAAGGGTAGATATTAGGTTGAAGTTTTTGTGGGTGAGCTGGTGCTCCCCTCCCTCCAATAGGAGTCATGTCTAGTTATAGTCATGTCTAGCCATGACTAGAGGTCAGTCTCCACAATCCCTGTTACTAGGAGTCTTAGCTACAGTCACCCTCATATCTTCCCAGGAGCCTACCATGTCTCTAACTTGTCATAGTATCTCATAGTTTCTAATGTAGTTCATGGATTCAAGAGCACCCTCCCTGGCCAAGGTAAAGGGGAGGTTCAGGATCTTTTCTGAGGTGGTCAAGCATTAGCCATCTTAAGGACAAATCTCAAGCTGTTTCTTTTCTTTTTGTATTTGTATTTTATGTGCATTGGTGTTTTGCCTGCATGTGTGTGTCAGATCTTGAAGTTACAGACAGTTGTGAGCTACCATGTGGGTACTGGCAATTGAACCTAGGTCCTCTGGAAGCACAATCAATGCTTTTAACTGCTGAACCAGTTAAGAGGCTTTAATACAGCCTGCTCTTATGGAACAATTTTCTTAACTGAGGTTTCCTCCACTCAAATGACTCTAGCTTGTGTCAAGTTGATATAAAACTAGCCAGCACAGTGTGAAAGTGTGTATGTGTATGTATATGTGTGCATAAGTGTACCTTGGCATGTGGAGGTGAGAGGATGACTTGAGGGACTCAGTTCCCTTTCCCCATCATATGGGTTCCAGGGATCTGACTTAGCCTTTCTCTGATGAGCCATTTCACTGGCTCCAATAACATTTAAAGATCCTGGCAGTGAGAGATAATACTCAAGACTTACATACAGTACTTACTTATAAAATCCCAATCTTACGGAGATGTTTATAATTTTTCTTGTAAGAGTCCCAACAAGTCTTTTGGTTCATAAAGATGAACATGTACCTTCTGTTCTGTTTAGCCTAATATTCACATTATATATTGACTAGATGTCTTGCTGATCTTTCCTGGGCTATTTGATTCTATTGCTGATGCAACAAATTATCACAAACTGGATGGCTTAAACAACAGAAACTTATTCTCTGATGGTACTGGAGGCCAGAAGTCTAAAATTAGCAGCAGGATTATTTTGGAGGCTCTATTGGACAATCTGTTTTTGCCTTTTCCCAGCTTTGGTGGTTCTTGGCATTCCTTGACTCTCAGCTATGTCATACAGTTCTCAATCTTTAGTATTGTATTGTTTGCTCATATTGTCCTTTGCTTCACTGTTGTAAAGATACTTGTCATTAGATTTAGGGTACAACTCTTTATATTCTTTTGAAGAAACTATTTTTTATTAAATTTTGAGAATTTGACACAATGTATTTTGAACATATTCATCCCCCAATCTTCTCTGTAATTCCTCTTGGACTGACCCTCATGCAGCTCCCAACCTTATGTCCATCTTAGTTACTCTTCTATAGCTGTGATAAAACACCATGAACAAGACAACTTACAAAATAAGCATTTATTTGGGGGCTCATGGGTCCATGATTGTGGAGCAAAGGCAGGAATAACTGAGAGCTTACATCTTGATCCCCAAGTTAGAGGCAGAGGCACAGAGAAAGGGTGTGTGTGTGCAAGTCTTCTGAAACCTCAAAGCCTGGATCCTAGTAATACATTTTCTTCAAGGCCAATCCTCCTAACCCTTCCCAAACAGTTTCACCACCTGGAGACCAAGTCTTCAAATACATGAGCCTACAGGGCCATTCTAACTGAAGCCACCACAATGTCTTTTTAAAAAAATAACCTACTGAATTCAGTTAATGCTTTCCATGTTTAAATGTGTGTGAAGCTACCAACCAGACCATTCCCGTCTTAACATTTCTAAATCAGATTTTTTTTTTATTATAATATAAAAGGTAACTATTACCAGTCACAGGTTTTGGTGATCAGGATGCAGCCGTATCTTTTTAGAGGACACTATTAATTTCATTATATTAATTATAGTAACATTATTATATTTTATTATCATCACTATTAATCAGCTCAGTAAAATGAGCACAAAGAGATTCTTAAGAGAGCTCCTGTTGTTTAAGAACTGTTCTTTAAATTATATAGTGATTCAGATAAACCAAATACTTATAAATCTTATGGAGAAAGTGGAACATAATTAAAATATTTTATTACATTATACATTTATGTGTATTATATATGCATTTATGTACATATGTATATGTCTGAGGACAGAAAACAGCTTGTAGCAGTCAGTTCTCTCCTTTAGTCATGTACCCTCCAGGATCCAACTCAGACTGTCAGCAAAAGTGGCAGCAAAAGTCTTTACTGGTCGAACTCTCTCACTGGCCATGGACATAATTTCTGAAGTATGCTTTAGAGGTTGAGAAACACTGTTCTAACATCAAGTATTTTAAGATATCACAGATATGATTGTAGTTCTCTGTATTCTGTTCCTGTTTCATTCTATTTCTTCTTTGGAGGTAATTCACGTAAGGCCTATTCATGAAACACACACACTCACACACACAAACTAGCAAACTTACAACGGATAATGTTCTCATTTGCTAATATACACCTATAAAAGTCCTACAGCGAAGTATAATTAATTGTGAGAAAGTTGGGTTTCTGCTAAGCATCCTTTTTAGATCCAGATTATTTAGATTCAAACTGAGGCCTACTTCTGTAGAATTACTATCTGCTCAATTTGCCTCAAAGTCTTTCAGAAGAGACTTCAAAAATAGTTTGTGCATATGTGAGTTGTATTAGAAAAGATGTGAGAGTAGAGCAAAGCCTACTCATTTGACAAAGAATATTAATGAAAAGAAACTGAGCTTTTTTTTTTTTTTTTTTTTTTTTCTGATTTTTGGAGACAAAGTTTCTCTGTGTAGCCATGGCTGTCCTGGACTCACTTTGTAGACCAGGCTGGCCTCAAACTCAGAGATTTGCCTGCCTCTGCCTCCCTGAGTGCTAGGTTTATAGGTGTGTGCCATCATGATTGGCTGATTTAAACTTATTTTAACTGCATATATAACAATGTTCATTGAACACAGGCCGAAAATGACTAACTTTCAATACAACAAACTGTGTGCAGATAATGTTAGGGATTTGGCACCTTTTTCTGGCTATAAGAGAAAAATGGCCCGTTTATCATGCTAAAACATACCAAACACATGTATTGCAACTTATTTTAAGAATGTGGATAACATCCTGTGTTTTATTAGATTGTCACACATCTGTATGTTTAGTAGAACTTTTTTCACATTAAAAAATTTATTTATATTTTTATAAATTAGTTTATTCACTTTGTATCCTTGCTGTAGACCTCTTCCTCATTCCCTCCCAATCCCACCTTCTCTCCCTCATCTCCTCCGAAGGGAGTTCCTCCTCCCCTTCCCTCTGACCCTAGCCTATCAAGTCTCATTAGGACTGACTGCATTGTTTTCCTCTGTGGCTTGGTAAGACTACTCCCCAATCAGGGGGAGGTGATCAAAGAGTTAGCCACTGAGTTCATGTTAGAGACAAGAACATTTTTTTTTTTTTTAAATATCAAAACTTCTCAGTCAAGGCTTTAACCTAGCTGCTGTTCAAGTGTTGCAGGTTAACAAAAATGTTTATTTTGTTATTTAAGTTTTAATAACACTCATATTACATGGTTATTAAGGCTTTGGAGGAAGCAGCTGCCGTGAATTAGCAATTGCTTGCTGCTTTTCTGTGTGTGAAATCTAATACATCATTTTCTCTATTAAAATGATAGTTGGCCTTCTCAAAGATCCCATTTTCTATAGCAATCACCAATTCTTTCAAGAAATAGTATTTCTTTTTAAAGTTCAGAAGTTTTAAGCATGAGTGGGTACTGAATAACCTATAACGACTATTTTCAAGACACAATGTTTTCTTCAAAGGTTACCCAAGGTAAGAGAAGCTGGTTAAAAATAAAAAATAGAGGCAGCATACCCCGTGCTATTTCCAAGGTAGTTTCTGCTGTTAGCCCACAACGAAGCATTCATACATCTTTTTCATCATAACATAATCCACACTGGCCCTTAAAACGGAATTTATTCCTTATCAATTATTCTCACTTTTGGCCCAGGACTCTTGTTTATTTTGACATTCCCTCAGCTTTTTGGGGAGCCCCATATCAGACGATATATAGGTCGGTGGTTCATCCCATGCACCTGCACACGAGAAGTAGGGACTATTTCACTACTCTTTTGAGAACGAGTTTACGTACACGTTTGGTCTAAGCGCATTCTTCCAAGCTGTACATCTCTGCTCTTCTTAATTTCATTCCCATATCCACCTTCCCCTCCTTGCAAATAAATTTAAAGCTGTAAATTTAAAATTTCCGCCCTATTAGCTCCTCCTACCTGTCTTTTACCTCCTCCCCACCGGACACCAGTTCCTCTTCCCAGTTCCTCCACTATACACGGGGAAGGACCGCCTCTCTATTTTTTGGGGCTTGAAGAACGAAGGCTATTTCTTCCACCGCCAAGGCACAGCGCCCAGCGTTCCTCGCCACCGCCGACTCTCAGCTACGCCAGCCTCCCGGCCCTACCGGGGTCACGTCCCGGCCACTGCCTCTCCTCGCAGCACCACTTCCGGATCCCCGGTGCCTTTACTTTACCGGTCCGTCTCCCCCCAACCCCCCGCCTTCTCCCCGCCCCGAGCGCTTAGGTTAGGTGACTCCTAACCCAGCGTGGTGGTTAGCGGGGTAGGAAGGCCTAGCCAAGCCGGAGTGGTCCCAAGCAGACGCTCCGAGTCCCTGTTCCCGCCGAGGAAGCCCTTCGGACTACTAAGCGGGCACACCCGGAAGTGGCCCGGAACGTGAGTGGCGCGGCTGCGGCGGCCGCCAGGTGCCCGGAGCTGGAGCTCCTCCCGCCGCTCTGTGGCGTGCTTCCCTTCCGAGCGAGTGCGGCGGCGGCCGGGGCGGGCCTGGCGACAGCTCGGGTTCTATGGCCGGAGATCCGGCTGCGTTCCGGGAGCCGACCTCCTCGGGCCGGGCTGCGGAAGGGCTGGAGTGAAGGGGGCCGCACTCTCTGCGCAGGCCAGGTGACCAGCCGCCTCCCCGTCCTGGCCAGGTGAGGCGCGCAGTTAGCGGGGAAGTGGCGGTCGGACGGGGAGGGCGTTCCGGGAGAAGCCTGCGGCCGCTTGTGGCCCCTAGCTGCCCTTCCTGAGAAGTGCTTTCAATTCCCTGTTTAGTTACGTAAAACATTTTCATCTTTACCCTTTTCAGGATCCGGCTTTGACTTCTAACTTTGAAGATGCTGGAATCATATGTAACTCCAATTTTAATGAGCTATGTGAATCGCTATATCAAGAACTTAAAGCCTTCGGATCTGCAGCTTTCACTATGGGGTGGGGACGTGGTTCTCAGCAAACTCGAGTTAAAGTTAGATGTTCTGGAACAGGTAAGCTGTGCAGCTGTCATTGAAAACGTCTTCGGTTAGTTAGACATAACCTGTTTACTATGTTTTGAATGACATAAATTTCTTGTTAGCGTGTTTTGGTTACTGTGTAGATAGATATTTCATTTTATAGAAAAATACAAGGCGTTCTGTCTCATAACGGCTTATTCTATTAGGATTCCTAAGCATTTTTTTCGGCTGATAGAAAAACAGTTATGTTTTTCTTTTTAGCAGAAAATTTCAGCCTTTTTAGTCAATTTTCAAGCATTGCCAAATACGCACACTCTTACGATATCATCGGAAGCAGGAGAACATTACATTCTTGTTCTTTTGGGTCAGTAGAAGAGTCTGAAAGTCGGCAAGGTTACACACATGTCAAGGAAGGTTCTATTCCTTTTGTCAGGAAAAATGATATTACTCATGGTATCCTCAGAGATTGAGTAGACAAATTGAGAATGGTGGTAAAATTGAAAACTTCTTTATTAATCACTTTTTAGGATATTTTTAAACATTGAAATCCTGATGCAAATAATTGTGACTTGAAAGTTCACAAACTTATTTTTCACTTACCACATTTAATAGTAACATATGCCAAGGATGATATGTTGTGCTGGAGGATACTCATTATCTGTAGAAGCTCAAGAGCCAGAGACCAGCTGCTTTGTGGGAGATAAGGGAGTATGATTATCAATACTTTTCATAGTGTGTTCCTTCTTGTTATTGGATATCTAGAAAAAGCACTCAGTTCCTTTCCTGTTCTTCCTTGGTCTTAGTTGGATGTCTTTAATGTTTTTGTTTTAGTTTTTAAAAATGAGAACAAATCCCAAGTGTAATAGTGTGGGTGTACCTGGGAATTTACCATCAGGATGAAGACACCACACCTCACTCCTAAGACACTGCTAATCCATTTCTGCATTTAATTTTTTAATTATTTCACAGTTTTTTCCTACTTAGTATGCTTGGCTGCTTTGAATTTTGGCTTCCTGGTGGATGTGTATGCAATGGTATGGCATTGTACTCTGTTTGCTTATCTCTAACACTTACTTGGATATCTTTTGTAAATTCTGAGTTTTTTGAGACAGAGTAGGAGAAAGAATGAATGTTTGCTTTTTCTGTTTGCTGTCTAGGGATTGATTTTTATATTGTTTTTGGACCCAGGAGTTCACATGCACTAAGCCTGTGTCCTCTGACTAAGCTATGCACTAGCCCCTGTTTTATAGCTGGGAAATCAGTTCTTTGTCAGATATGTGTTTTAATATATGATCTTCAGTTTCTTGCTTGTCTTTTTTACTTTCTTAAACGTATCTTGATGAATAGAAGTTTATAAATTTATTGTCTGTTATGTCAGTGTTTTCTTTTATACTTAGGGCTTGATAAGAAGTGTTTGTTTTCTAAATTGTCTAACATTTTTTTGGTAGGTTCCTTCAGATTGATTGTCTGTGTCCACTGTCATACCATTATAAGTAATCCTAGTTTTATATCTTTTAAGTCAGTGTTTTTGTTTTTTTTTTTAATGAGTATGTAACGTGTTAGATACTATCAATGCTTATAACTTTTATTTTTATTATTGCACTGGCTAGAAACTCTGAAAATGTAGAGCAGATGTGATGGGAATAGACTTTGTTTTTTGTTGTAGGACAGCTAGTAGGAGTTGGTTCTCTTCCTTACTCCGTAGATTCTGAGGATTGAACTGAGGCTCCTCAGGCTTGGTTGGGCATGTGCCCTTACCTGCTGAGACATCTTGCCTATCTTCCACATTTTGGATTTATTTTAGGTGTATGAATGTTTTGTCTGCATGCATGTTTGTGCACCACACGTTCACCTCTTGGACTTAAGGCCAAAGAAGGTATCACAGATCCCTGGGAGTTAAAGATGATTGTGACCTACCACGTGGGTGCTGGGAATCAAACCTGGGTCCCCTGAAAGAACAAGTGTTCTTAACCACTGAGCCATTTTTTTCCAGCTCCTGCTATTATTTTTGAAGTGTCGTTTTCTTTTTTCATTTTCTTTATGTATTTTATGACTCTTCTTGCTTATTTTATATGTTCTTCATGAATATGATCTTTTTATCACTATTAGGTGCCCTGTTTCACCTTTCTGGGTTTATTTGATGTGGCTGTGTGTATGTGCGTATGTGTGTGTGTGTGTATGTGTGTGTGTGTGTGTGTGTGTGTGTGTGTGTGTATGTATGTATTTATGTGTGTGAGCATGGTGTCTGTGAGCATGGCATATGTGCGTGAGGCGTATGTATGTTTGTGCCTCTGCATATGTGTGTATAGGCCAGAAGAGGACACTTGTGTTCTTGTGTACTGCTCCATCACTTTCCACAGTATCTTTTTAGATAGAATCTAATCCCAGCAATCCTGTCTCTCCTCACTCTCCGGTGGTAGAGTTATAGTCAGGATTGTGTCCCCCACCCTCCCGCAATTAAGGCTTTCTTAGTAAGAGCCATCACTCAGGTCCACCCGTATTGGATTTTCTTTTTTGGGTAGGATTTCACATAGCCTAGCTCACTCTCCAACTCTTTTCATCTTTAGTAACATTTTTTTCCTCTTCTCCTATGATGTCTTTCTTACCTGATAGTAGTATAATTACTTTAGATTTCTGTAATTACCATTTATTTGCGTTATATATGTGATGACTTATTTTGTCCACTTGACATGCCTGGGAGGAGGGAAGCTCAGTCAGGAATTGCCTTCATCGGATTGGTCTGTGGGCGTGCCTCTGGGGCATTTCCTTAATGCTAACTGGTGTGGGAAGGCCCAGCCTGCTGTGGGTCTGGCTGTATAAGAAGTGTAGCTGAGAAACCAGGAAAGCAAGCTAGTAAGTAGCATTTTTCCGTGTCTCTCCTTTAGTTCCTGACTTTAAATTTCTGCCTTGGCTTCTTTCGATGACAGATTATACCTGTAAGCCAGTAAACCTTTCCAAGTTGGTTTTGGTCAGTGTTTTATCACAGCAATACAAAACATACTGGACCAAAACATATATTGCTTTTTATTTTCATTTCATTTATATTTTCATATCTAAAGTGTTTCTTCTGTCACATGCTGGTCTATATTATAATCATATGATAGTCTTTGCCTTTTGGTTGGAGTATTTAATTCATTCTTGTTCAGTGCATACATTTATATGGTTGGATTTTCATCTGCCATTTTCAAATTCCTTTCTGTGTCTTCTGTCATTTTTATTCTTCTGGTGTGTCTTTGTAATTTATATTTTTATTAAGCAGTAGAGATTTTCTAGTCTTCTTTTCCTTTTGATTCCAAGTTATTTTTGAGTTACGTTTTAGTGGTTGCTCAGAGGATTACAATATGCAGTTTGATTTACCACAATCTGGTATCCTTCATTTCATTTTGTTGTGTGCCTTTTTCTGGGGGAGATGTAAACAAATGTCCATTCACTCTAGATACAACAGACTAAATAAATGATTTTTCTAAGTTTGGCTTGGGAAACTAGTGAATATTTAGGGATGTCTCAAAGGCACTTACACCACTGAAAATCCTACCTTAGCATGGGTGACAGCTCATGTTTGTTGCATCCCTGGAGCTTACTGCATAATTTGCAAGCTGCTCCACCCAAAAAACCTCTCCTCTGTCCAGTAATTCTTTATTACTAACCTGGGGGAGGGGCATTTCTTTCTAACCAAGGTATGGGTCATTAGCTTTTTGAGACTTATAAATCTAGGAGGAAATGTTTTTATTTGAAAAAAAAAATAGCCAAACAAGTCACTATAATACACTTTCTCCTTCAGAATGCCTTTGTTCCCTGCTTTGTTATTTTTTTTTTTTTCCACCCCTAAGGAATCATGAACAACATCAATTTAGTTGAGGTAGAGCATTGACAACAGATGAAAGAAACAGTTTTATCCAAGTCTAGCTTGGTGAAATAGTGAGTTTCTTATAGTTGGCTACAAAAAGATTTAGAGCAATTGTTCTTGGGCTGTGGGTTATGACCCCTTTGGCAGTTTGAAAGGCTTTTCACAGGGGTTGCATATCAGATATTCTACATGTCAAATATTTGCACTATAATTCATAACAGTAGCAAAATTACAATTATCAATTAGCAACAAAAATAATTTTATGGTTAGGATGGTCACAATATGGGGAACTGTATAAAAAGGGTTGGAGCATTAGGAAGGTTGACAGCCATTGATTTAAGAGGATAGTGGGTGAGCAAAGACAGCTGCATCATTGAAATCTTCACCCCAGCATAGGTGATGTTTTCCCAAAAGCTGCATCCCTGGAGCTCTCTACACAGCTGGCAGGCGCTCAGTTACAAATAGGCGTCTCTTCTACCAAGCAATTATCACTGTTGATCTATACTAGGGAGGAGCCTTGTGTCTATTCTCAGATTCCTGAGTTTTGAAAGTTGGGAGAGCTTCTCAATATTTCTAGGAGGGAGTATTTCAGGAACACAGCACAACATCCCCTTTTGTAATTGTCTTCTTCACTGGAAGGAGAAACAAGGAAAAATTATCTCAACTATATTATAACTATCTATTTACCTTTTGTTTCTGTATGGATTTGCTTTACAATCTGGTATTACTTTGAAGAACTCCCATTTATATTCTGCTAACGATGAATCTATTATTTCTTATTGATCTGTGTGTCTTCAATCACATTTTTAACAGTGTATATGTTAACTGATAAACGATGATCTTACTGGTTTAGGTTTGCATCCTTGATTTGAATGTTGATCATCTTTTCATATGCTTGTTGGCATTTGTACATCTTCTGTGGAGAAGTCTGTGTTCAAGTTGGTTATTACTCACTTCTGCTTTTTTGGAACAAAGTCTTTATAATAGACCTGGGTGTCCTGAAACTCACTATGTAGACTAGGCTGTCCCTAGACTCACAGACAATCTGCCTACTTCTGTCCAGGTGCTGGGATTAGAGGTGTGTGCGGCTTGCTTCTTCAGTTTTTAAAATAGGATTTTTTAGATAGTCAAATTTTAGAAATTTTCTTTCTGCATTAGATATTACCACCTTTCCAGATACATGGTTTTTATATATTTTTTCTCAAATCTGTTAATTGTTCATGTGGCCCGTTTACTCTGTTGATTGTTTTTGTTGCTGTCCAAAGGTTTTAAATTTGATGTAAACTTATTTGTTTTGTGTTTGTTGCCTTTTATGTTAATTTAACATTTTAACTTTGTTTTTGAAAAAGACCCCTCCCCCCACTACAGCTTACCTAAAAGTAATTAGTGTTGTAGGTGAAGCCCTATGTTGCCCAGGTTGGCCTTAAAACTTGGTCCTCTTTCCTCAGCTTCCTGAAAGCTTGGATTATAGGCATTGCTCACTGTACTTGGTTAGAATTAGATTTCTGAGAGCTATTTAGCTCTCAGCTTAAGTCTTGGCTAGTAATAGTCTACATGCAGCCATAGAAGTTCCTATTTTCGGGAAGTGCTTCTGGCATCCCTTTTCTTACAGTTCTGGTATCAAACCCAGAGCCTCACATATACTAGGGTAACAACACTCTATTGCTGAGGCTTATCTGCAGCTCTATGGGGATGTTTAAAGATTCCAGGGAAGGGCTATAACTACAACATTTTTAAGGTGTAGATTTATATTTCAAGGAGTGACAATAACAGAAAGGAATTAAATTGGTTTTGGTTACTTCAAGATCTAGTTGTTACAGTAATCACTTATATATTCCCCTTTTCAAAGTCCATGTGTTTATACTTGTTTATCACAATACTCTGTGTGAACAATCTCGCTGATAATCAGGTTATTACTAACTGTAGAGTTTGATTTGTACCACTGACGTGGCCAGTATGTTTTAGAATTCCATTTGCTAATGTAGGGAGATGCTTCTGTTTTAGTAGCTCAGTTGATGAATTAACATTCATCAACACAAAGTTCTTGAATGTAATCAGGGTTTCTTATTTCTCTGAGAACTTCTGATTTGTGTTCATAGACTGCATCTTCATTTGACATTGTTGAATACGTCAGGAGGTGTGAGAGTGGGAATATAACCACTCGTTGTCCAAGAATCTACATAGTGATGTGGTTGAAGTCAGTGCTGGTAAAGGAGGTTTCTACCAGCAGTGTTAGTGCTTAAAAGCAAGGACTTGGATCTGGTTTGACTTGCATCCTGTCTTGCCTCGAGGCTTTATTTTGTGAAATTACCCAATCCTTCATGCCTCATATTTAGCATTCTAAAAGGTAGATGACAGAACCTACTTTTTTTTTCTTTTTTAAGATTTTTATTATTTTTTTTCACAGTTTTATTCATTATTTGAAGCTCCCTCTCTCAACTCCCCCAGTCCCACCCTCCTTCCCTCTTCACTCCTATCCCCTTCCCCTAGTCTACTGAAAGGGGGAGTTCTCCACATTGTCTCCTCACAATTAAAGGATTACATGCAGGGCTGTTTCGTAGAATTGTGCTTAGTATACAGTTAGTGTGTAGTAATATTGTGTTGTTGTAAATACTGATTAGCATATGCTTTTGTGTGGGTGGAATAGTATTTGAAGAAGTTAATACTGTAAGCTTACTATAATGAGATGCACTTACTAGGAAAGGTTAGTCACAGTAAAACTTTAGTAGTTTGGCTTTAGGCAAAAAAAAAAAAATCTCTGGTTGCACATTTGACCCACACTTATATAACAACAATACCAATAATAATAGTAATAGTACTCTTTAGCATCTTTAGAATAGGTTCTGTATGAGAAAGATTTTAAACACTATATGAATGAATTGGTTAATACTTAAAACTATTGTTCTTATCTAAAAGTTGTAGATAATGAAAGGCACATGAGACAGATTTGTCCAGTGTGACTGGCTTAGTACATGACAGAGACAGGATCTGAATCTATGTCAGATGGTTCCACAGCTACTGTTTTTAACCACTCACATGTACTGCCTGTATTTAAATATACTTTTATTATGTTCCTAAAACAAGATGCAGGCAGAAATTATGTTTAATAGTATTAAATTTACAGATAGCTGCAATATTGCACAAATGTAGCAAATACAGTTTCTTTGATTTATCGCAAGTTTTGTCTAGAAGTGAGATTAGGATGAAATAATTTTGGTCAAACTTACGTTTTTTTTCTAAACTTTTGCCTATTACTAGTGGACAGTAATTGGAAGCATTTCAAGTTGATGAGCACATCATATTTAGGTTAAATATTTCATTAGGTGCACCACAGTAGATTGTCCAGTTTCTGTTTTGTCAGCTCAGTCTCCTATCTCCAAGTAAGCCTATTTTTCAACTTGTCTTAGAAAGACTTTTTGAGGCATGTTAGAGATTTTGGAAGAATGCCATAGTGTATAGCACAAGTCTTGCTGCTAACTCCTTCTGTGACTGCTGCTACACCGGCATTTATAAACTGGCTGTATGTACATAGAGGGTAGGCTTTTTCTTTTAGGCCGAGGAGGGAACTAAAGTGTAGAGAATTTAGGTAACTTTTAAAATGTGACTTGTACAGTACATTTTTAATGATTTATTATTACATGTACTTTAACATTTATCATTTTTGAATAGCAGTAATGCTCCCAATTATTTTTTTTTGAAAAACTCATTTTTCTTTAAGAAATGAGCTTATTGAACATATGACAGGAGTCTACTGAGCGCATCTGAAAGACTCTAACTAGCAGTGTTTTCAAAGCAGATACAAAGACTCATGACCAAACCTTCAGCAGAGTACAGGGAATGATATGAAAGAAGGGGAGTTAGTATGATGGGGAAAGGATAGGAGCTCCACAAGGACCAAATATATCTGGGCACAGGGTCTTTTCTGAGACTGACATTCAACCAAGGACCATGTATGGATATAACCTAGAACCTCTGCTCAGATGTAGCCTATGGTAGCTCAGTAACCAATTGGTTTCCCATAGTGAGGGGAACAAGGACTATTTCTAACAGGAACTCAATGACTGGCTCTTTGGCCTCCCCACCCCCCCCCAAGGGAGGAGCAGTCCTGTTAGGCCACAGAGGAGAGCTTTGCAGCCAGTCCTGAAGATACCTGATATAACAGGATCGGATGAATGGGGAGGAGGTCCCCCCCATCAGTGGACTTGGAAAGGGGCAGGGTGGAGATGAGGGAGGGAGGGTGGGATTGGGAGGGAATGAGGGAGTGGGACACGGCTGGGATACAGAGTTAATAAAATGTAACTGATAAGAAAAAAATAAAATTAAAAAAAAAGAAATGAGCTTATATGTGAGAATAAAAACACTTTAAGTATTTACTAACTTCTTTTTAATATTTTGTGTTTTAAGGAACTGAAATTACCATTCACTTTTTTAAGTGGCCACATTCATGAACTGAGGATTCATGTGCCATGGACAAAATTGGGCTCTGAACCTGTGGTAATTACCATCAATACAATGGAATGCATCTTAAAACTTAAAGATGGTATACAGGTAAGGAACTGCCGAGCCTAGTTGTTAATATTACTTCCCACAGTAATTTTAATTTGATATATCTTAGCTTGGGGTCATGTCAACTGTCAAATATATCTAATAGATGTAATTTCTACTTTTCCATGAAAGTAACATAGTTTACAAAAAACCTTTTTAAATTTGGATAAAGTATCTAATGGGTGTTCTCATATAAATTTGGTTAATCAATCAGTCATAGCCCTCCTAGGGATCATGTAGACTTTTCATTACTTGTATTCAGAATACAGGTCTGATCAACTCCAGTTTTATTTTTATTATTTATTTTAAATTTTTTTAAAACTTCACTTTACATCCTTGTTGTCACCCCATCCCTCCTCTGCTCCCATTCCTACACCTCTTTCCTCTCCCCTCCCTTTTCTTGAGAAAAGGGGAGCTTCCTTTTTTATCTATCACAGCTTACAAAGTTGCATCAGGACTGAGCATGTCCTTTTCCCCTGTGACCTGGCAAGGCAGTCCCATTAGGGGAAAGTGATCAAAAAGCTGGCAAGTGAGGCCATGTCCAGTGCAATCCCCACTTCCCTTACTAGAGGACCTACATGAGGCCTAAGCTGCCCATCTGCTACTTCTTTGTAGGGGGCCTACGTCAAGTCTACGAATAGTCCTTGGTTGATGCTTCAGCTTTAACAAGCCCCTCTGGGCTTTGGTTAGTTGGCTTTGTTGGTCTTTTTTGGAGCTCCTGTCTCTTCTGGGTCCTCTTTTCTTTCTTCCCACCATTTCCCAAGACTTCCAATGTTTGGCTGTGAGTCTCAGTGCTGCTGGGCAGCGCCTCTCAGAGGACAATTCTGTCAAGCTCCTGTCTGCAAGGTTAGCAGAGCTTTGTTCATAGTGTCAGGGGTTGGCACTCTCCTATAGGGTGGGTCTTTGGTTGAGCCAGCCATTGGTTGGGCATTTTCTCAATCTCTGCTCTATCTTTATCCCTGCACATCTTGTTGGCAGGGTAAATTTTGGGTCGATGGTTTTGTGGATGGGTTGAAGTTCCCTTCCCTCTGCTAGGAGGCTAGTCTAGAGAGGGTGCCCTCTTCCGCCTTTATGGCCTTTGCAAGGAGTCTCTGCTTGAATCTCCTTCATCCTCTCAGGAGTATACCCTGACTTAGATCTCCAGCTTGTCACAGAGATGTCACCATCCTCAGTTTCTCTTTTCTCAACAGGCCTCTGTCCTCTCACCTCGTCTCCCCCAACTCTCCCAAGGTCTGATCTCCACCCTCTTATCTCTCTACAGCCCCTACCTTGTTCCTTCTCTTTAACTACTGCCTCTGCCTACTCTGTCTCCTTTTCTGAGTGAGATTTTTGCATCCTCCCTTGGCTCCTCCTTGTTACTTATCTTTTGTGTCAACTCCAGTTTTAAATATGGCTTTTACTAGTTAATCTCATTCCAGTCAACTTGGTAAAAAATTCAAAGAGTTTTGAATTTTTTGCAGAGGACTTAAATGAATTTTTATTTACATGACATTTCTCGATCAGCAAATTGATCAGGTTTTTTTGGGGGGGGGGCATGAAAACACATCTATGTTTATACCAGATTTCATTGTTGTTTTTGAAGTTTTTGTTTCAGAATCATATTTCTTGTGTGAGTTAAATTTATTAAAAAATTAAATTATTTGTGTGTTGTCATATGCACATATGGACACCAGAGGAGGAAATAGGTCCCAACACCAGACTTGTGAAAACAAATGTTTTCCCACTTACCTTGCAGAGAAGTAGTGCGTGTGCCAGTCAGTTTGTTACTGCTTCCTTAGCGCACTTGATCTTTATTTCTATGGTTGTCTGAGGTAAGACCTTGCTTGACTGGCTTTGGCTTAACCCCCTGCCTCAGTCTCCTTTGTGCTGGGACAATCTTTGGGTGCGCTCTGCCATTGCCTAATTGCTTTCCAGTCTTAAAAGACTTGACAAGTATGATTGAATTGCCATTCTTTATAAGAACTATAAGGCAATTTTAGTGTATCTTAAAAGAACTTTAATTTGTGTGAAATTAACATTATGACCTATTAAAATTATTTCCTATTTCAAATAAATAGTTTGTTAGAGTAACTCATTGGCGTCCTATATATGTGTATTTGTTTTTATAATTTTTGATTCCAAATCTATATTATTCATTTTCACTTAAAATAATGTGATTCTTGGAAATAAATAGGCCAATGTCACATTCTCACAAAAATTTATTTTGTGAGCTTTTAGTATTTGAGATTTATTTATAAATCTGGAGCTAATTATATTGCAGTCTAGTTTCCTTTATACTTATAGTTTGTAATTAATAGTCCTTGACCATCATATATTACTTGAATTTAAGTTTTAAAAAAATCTGGACTTAGTTATACCACCCATATGGTACTGTACATTAAAAGAAAGAAAATTACCTAGACAGTAAGTATTTTTTCAGCAGGAAGGTAGAAATTTCAAGGCCAGATGTCCTTTAAGAAACACATTTTAAAAGAGATAGCCCCTACAACTAATTGCAGGGGCTGTGGAATCAGATTTGTAACAGATGATTTAGTACAATCTAGAGCTAATATTTGATATTGGGTCATGCAGATGGCTACTGCAGAAGTGATCAGATTTCTTCCTTACACAGGATTTGTGATTTGAATTTTGTGGTGTATACAACAGAAGGTCAAATGACATAAATGTTAACCACTATCAAAACAAGTGCTTTTTACAGATGTTTAAGATTTTGGAAAGAAAAAAAATTTGAAAATTGCATTTGACATTTGGACAAATTATTTAGCATTTTACACGTAACCCTGGGGTGTAAAATGCTAGTGACAGGATTTAAAGTTTGACAAAAATCTTTGTAAATGAAATGGCATTTTAGTGATATTTAAAATTATTTTCTTTATACCATATGCAACCACTGATTAGCTCTTAAACTACTCTGACCATTTTTAAAATTTTAATTCTATATTTATTGATGTATTTTTTTATTTTAATTTTTATTAAATATACTTAATTCACTTTGTATCCCCCTGTTGCCCCCTCCCACCTCCCTTCCTAATCCCACCCTCCCTCGGCCTTCTCCATGAATGCCCCTCCCCAAGTCCACTGATACTGGAGGTCCTCCTCTCCTTCCTTCTGATCCTAGTCCATCAGGTCTCATCAGGAGTGGCTGCATTGTCTTACTCTGTGGCCTGGTAAGGCTGCTCTCCCCTCAGGGGGAGGTGATCAAAGAGCAGGCAAATCAGTTCATGTCAGAGACAGTCTCAGTTCCCTTTACTAGGGAAGCCACTTGGACACTGAACTACCATAGGCTACATCTGTGCAGGGGTTTTAGGTTATCTCCATGAATGGTCCTTGGTTGGAGTATCAGTCTCAGAAAAGATCCCTGTGCCCAGATTTTTTTGTTTCTGTTGCTCTCCATGTGGAGCTCCTGTCTCCTCCAGGTCTTTCTATCTTCCCCCTTCTTTCATAAGATTCCCTGCACTCTGCTCAAAGGTTGGCT